>NC_064921.1:222504826-222808455 GCF_023897955.1 Schistocerca gregaria
TACTTAAACACACCTGTATGTCAAGTGTTACCACTATCAAGGGTCACTGAAAATGTAACAACAATAATTAAACTTCAGGACAACATTCCCAGCTTTCTTGTATGCTGTCTGGAGATATGCGGACACACCGACTTGCAGACACTGGAGATTTGCGACACGCAAGGTTGCGTAACAATATGCTGCGCAGTAGTGACTATATGTAGTATTATTTTAGTTACACACAGCGGTGATTTTCGAACCCTTCTGCATGATTAATACACCTCCAAACCACTGAAAGAATGAGACGTCTCTCAGGTCTTCCCAATACTCATCAACAACCTGTGATGATCAGTTGTCAGAATCCATATAACTAAGCTCTTGCATTATCCTTCAGAGTTTGCTGCCACATGTATAGTACGAGAATAATGCAGTGGACACCACTAACATTCTAAGTTACCCTACTTTTAGTTTGCTAGTATCAATGGGCATTGTTCCATTTAAAAAACTGTATGTTTGCACAAAAAATACAATAAGTATTGTTACAATCAGTTGATTGGCTAACAATACAAGCCTATGACTACCAATCTACATATTATGTGAAAACCACACATCAATAGTACTTTCCATGTCCACAATATCTGCCGTACCGTGCAAGGTGATTCACATTGTATACCAGCCGATATCGTGTTTGTGAACTAAGTTACATGGACATTCGACCATGTCTTCTGGGTGCTTCAGTTTTGTTGCCGAGCAGTGTAGTTCAGCCTGCGACTGGTGAATCTCTACATCAACTTAATTCTTTCTAATTTCATGAAGTTGCATTTGAATGCTGTTTTCAAACTGCTATTTTCAAACTGATCTGAGGTGATTTGTCCAGTGTTCGAGAGCAATAATTGTCGGGAGGGGGCACCTATCCTTAAATAGACTTTTATTATTTTGGGATGAAATATGAATGTGTAGGAACGCAGTTTTATTGAGCTACTGTTCACTATGTATGTTTCGAACACAATTGACTACAAGTATTCATATATGCTAACTTTGAATAGAGTGCGAAATTGGCGAAGTCTAGTGTACTTTCCAACGGCTATTCCATGTCATAGCCTGCTTGATAGTGCAAATTAAATAACAAAATTTCATCGTTTCAATACTACTCTGATATGGAAACAAGATAATATGTCTTAGCCAATATTGGCAGACACATTATTCCTAATGCGAACAGCTGAACAAAGTGCCTTCAGGAAGAAGTCAATTCAGGTGAGTGCATAACGCTTAACGCTCCTTCATACTATTACAAGAGCACAAAACGGTCTGACATTCGTTGTCAGGTTTGCTCAGAAGCGCAGAATGAGTGCTTAGGTGTGCTTTACAGTGTCTGAAGGGATGCCTGTTTTCTGTATAAGAACCACGTAAAAGAAATAGAAAGAAATTTCCGAAGTTAGCTGATTTGGAAGGTGAGACTTTTCATAAAATGCATACTAACGACTTGTATGTTGTAATAAAACCCTTGTGTACAGTCTTAGAGATGGTAGGGCTAATGCCCTCCAAACTATTGTCTAGAGAGGACTCATCAGTGATACTTAAAGTAGTAAAAGCAAAGTCTAATATCTCTTTTCTTTTAGTGGTTACCACAGTAGTAATGGACATGTATGCAATGCTCAGACTTTACCAGGAACTGCCACAAATCACTGTTTTTGTAGATGTCGCAATGAGACTAGTCAACTATTCAAGAGTACTTTGGCCATTTGCACATAGTACAGTGTTTATGTTGAGAGATATGAGACTGTTTCTAGAAGCTCTCGAATACTTCGATGAACGTGTACAGTACAAAAAGCAGGAAAGAGGAAAACTCATCGGCTTACTGTTGTGCTGCGTTTCCATTCTGCTAATCCTGGCAGAATTCGCTTTGGCTCCTGTCTATTTTCGCCGGTATCCTGAGAATACACGCATGTTACAGTTGATATTGGCTGTTATATTCAGAACTCTGGGATCCCTCATCCTGCTACAGATCACCACACTTGTATTGGAACTGCGCATGAGGTTTCTTGTACTCAACGACAGTATCCTGAGGACCGCAACTCCTCACGGCGACAAGCGCTTTTCTCGCATCCTCCTGGGCTACGTTCGACAACCGGATCTCGTATCCCAGCTCAAAGTAGAACGGCTGCACCATGCACACGCAGTTCTCCAGCGGGCAGCAGAACTCCTGCAACGTCACTTCGGCATCACCTTGGTGTTGCACGTGACGACAGCGCTCTCCTCTCTCACATACGGCGCGTACGAGCTTCTGGTGATGTGGGTGGCGCCAGAGAAGAGCTACGCCACTCTGGTCAACGATTCCAAGGCGTCGGCGGCAACGTGGCTGACGTCACACCTGCTGAACCTGGTGGCCGTGGTGCTCTCCTGCTCGGCGACGGTGGACGAGGCAGAGCGCACGCGCGACCTGGTGGTGAGGGTTGGCACGCTGCAGGGGCGCCCGTATCTCAGCGCGGGGATGGAGCCGCTGCTGATGCAAGCGCTGACCTGTCGCCCGCTGTCGTTCGAGGCTGCCGGTTTCTTCACCATTGACCGCAATCTGCTGGTGTCCACTCTCTGCGTCACCATCACATACTTAGTCATATTAGCTCAGATTTCTCTCAATTAACTATTTATTTGCCAAGCTTTTAATTATGAAAGAATATACAAAAGGAACAGACCTAATTTTTTGATGGGCAGTGATTTTGCAGTAACCAGTATTGCCGTTAGGAGTACGTAGGGCGAACATTTCAGAGTCAGTAAGCCAAGTGCCATCACTGAAGAAGGTCAGCACTAGTTTTGACAGAGTTTATAGTGACAACTGTTTCGCGTGACAGCCGATTTTACAGTGGCTGATTTAGTGAACTGTTTTTTCCCAGAAAAAGTGGACCAGGAACTCTTGAAATGTTTAAAACGACGTTTAAGGACGATGCTAAGCAGAAAACTCAAGTGTTTGAGCGGATTTCGCATTTCAAAATTGATGACAAACATACTGGGGAGCACTTAACCTCCCCAAGGTAATTACGAAATCGTTATCATAGCCAATAGCTCCCCACACTATTTAGAGAGCAATACATCCCGTGAACCGCTGATTCCTTTGACCTTTCACCCAATCGTCTTCATCCACGTTTGTGCAGTGTAGGTTGAATGTTGGCTCTGTCTCTAAATCAAGCAAGTTTTTGTTGTCTGTGGTACAGTGTAGCGGTAAGCAATGCATGACTGCTATACATCTCAATCCAGCTTTCAGCTAAGTGTTCGCAATGGTCCTTGGTGACATGCTGCCTGTAATCTCTGCCCTGATATCAGCTGATTCATTTGCCTTCTCGTCAAAGCCAGCTGTCAAATCACAGAAGACTTTCGTCGTGTATTTCTTCTGGTAGGTCCCATGCATACTCTTTTTTGGCACACCACTGTCTTGAGTCTCCTTGGTCACCACTGATTCGACAGTCACTCCACTATATCTGAGCGATGTCTGTTGTGATGGAGGCATGTTTCTTATACCAATGGTGCGACCTTTCTGAAAGTTCGAAAGATTCTGATAAGCAATACGTGCATTTCCTTAGGGAATGCTTTGATGTGATCACCACCTCAAAAGTTTAAGTAACCTTGGACAGTCGCTATAACTATCAGTTATTCTTACCATTCTTCGTCTGGGTTACGGAAGTTTTAAAAATAACCTCACGTTACTGTGAGATATCATCAACGCATCTGACAGGCTTGGAAACACTGGAATATTTTTGGGACCATTTCCAATATTGTATTTCCAGCGTTATTCCGAATTCAGACATGCAGAATGTCCGAAAGACAGGTACTGCTGCGACTACAGCCATTATGAAATAAATGTATTAGCAGTTGTGAAGATGAACAGTCCGTCGGTTGCATAATGGAATGACGGATGTCACTCTTATTGCGACCCATCGGCTTACCATTAGACTATACAAGTACGACTCAGGCCCAGACCCAAACTTGCATACGTCAACATGTGTCTATCAACAGTACTGGTACATACATTAAGTATGGCATTTTTCTAGAAAGCATCTTGCCTGGGGTCGGCGGATACGTGCATCATTTCAGTGCCTGTGTTATTCCGACTTACAATGTTATGTTCCTTCTGACAAGTATGCACTGCAGTATCGTGTTTATCCGCTGACACCGGGCAAGTGGCTTTCAACTGAAGTATCTCCCCTATATGGGAATGTACATAGCGCTTGTACGAGTACAGTACATGAAAGGTGAGCAGTAAATGAGAAGAGAGAAAACGACCATTGTAGCCTTTTCTCGATGTTATTCAGTCTATCCGTTGAGCAACTGTGAAGGAAATCAAGGAGAAATCTGGGAAGTGAGTTCATGCTCAGAGAGACGAAATAAAATGTTTAAAGTTCACTGATGACATGTATCAGATCAACGTTCGTTAATCCGCCGCGCGGAATGAATCCAGCTCTGGGCCACCTACCTGTCTCTCAAGCTAAGCTGTCAGAGTAGGTCAGTGTTTATTGTGCTGCGTTGTACTTAACATCTTTATATCAGTTTTTATTAACACAATCGAAAAACAACTTTTCACTTTCGTGGCTGAATCTAAGTCACTGTCACTATCATTAAAAGTATTACTTATGTATGTTCATTTGTATGTGCGTTTTTACATTTGTAATGTGTGTGTAATATAACAAAAACAAGTAAAATTGTTATAAAATCTTTCCACTGTTGGTAACACAATTCTCCTAACTGTTGTTTATATGTATTACTTGTTTCTAAAACGTCGTCTTTGCTTACTTAAATATATATAAAAAAAATAATTGTTGTGTAGCCGGCTGCGGTGGTCTCACGGTTCTAGGTGCGCAGTCCGGAACCCTGCGACTGCTACGGTCGCAGGTTCTAATCCTGCCTCAGGCATGGATGTGTGTGATGTCCTTAGGTTAGTTAGGTTTAAGTAGTTCTAAGTTCTAGAGGACTAATGACCACAGCAGTTGAGTCCAATAGTGCTCAGAGCCATTTGAACCATTTGAACCATATGTTGTGTAAACACAACAGAAAAAGAATCTATGACGACTATAGATTTTTGTGTTTGTATTTCTTTTCATCTTTGCAATCAAAGACCCCAACTGACCACAGCTGCAGTTTGAGACTTGTGGCAATTGCACGTTTTGTTTTTGACAGTGTTGGCAATATTAATATCTCACATGTTCCCCCTAAATCATTAGAATTAGACTCTATTTCTGCGTAGTGTTTACAAAGTGTGTGTGATGTTGACTGTGATTGATCGTGACAGGAAAAGGGGCCTGTGACCATTTATACGTTTATATTTTTGTTCACATTTGCATTCAAAGATATCCACGTACTTTGAGGCATGTACTGAAACAGAGCTTTGTTTTCGTCTTCTGGCACTACTCAGTGCTCCAGATTTTACTAAGTAGTACTCTTAGTACACAAACGTCATAGTAATTCATATAAATCCTTACGGTGATGATTGTGTAAACTTGTGACTCATCTAATAAAATAAATCTTGACTGCTAACGGTAAACCTGTGTTGCAGTTGTTGTCGATAATAACCAAGGTAAATCGTAATCTAAAGTTCTCGCATTTAATGTTGATCACTACACTCAATTACAACCTCTTTTTTGGAAAATAAAAGAAAAGAGGAATGAATCTATTACGTCAGTAAATTCTCGCACTGAAACAGTTTTAGGCTAACTTTGGTACTCAGAAACATCGTAAAACACTACTCAAACAAATTTTGCAATACGATAATGCTGTAATAAATTTAGCTCTTAAATCACAGTGTAGGATTCAATGATTTTGACTGGTGGTTTACCTATATTGCATCAGTGGCCTTTGAGAAGAGGCTGCTTGTACGATGAAACTGCACCCATTTATTGTTGGACATGAAATTAAAGAGAATGGAATCTCGCATACATGGTGTTCTTTGATACATGAGTCTGGTAATGTGACTGCTGTAGGGGGTCAGAAGGGATCAGAACAAAGTAATTGTGGCTGTTTAGGAAGTTTCTTGGAAATGGTTACCGTTTATCTCGAAGAGATTTGCTTGAATCTTCCTTAACATTTTGTTTGTAGGAACCATTTAGAACAGTGTTTTGTTCAGTTGCTACTGTTTTTCACTTCAATAGACTAAAATTTCTTGTGAAGCAGGAGTGAGTACCAATCCTTTTGCACGTCGTATGGTTTTCTTATAACCTTCAGGAATGTTAAATTCTCCTCATAGCACAAACACAGTGAAAAAAGGAAACTAAAGAAACGTATAATCATTGGGAATGTTCATTGAGATTTATGTAGCATTTATCCAACGAAGTTCAGCCAACAGTCAACATTCTCATAGTAAACTACCAAACCAGAATTACAAAAGACCTTACTGGGTTTTTTGACTTCTGGAAAAAGTAAATCAGCTCTCTCTGCACTAAAGTCAAGCTAACAGCAGCTGAAAAGTATCCAAAGTAATAATGAACTACAACTGAAGCTAAGTAAGTAAAATTCAGTCTTTTTAAACTGACATCGACTCATGTTAACCACAGTCTAGAAGTAATCTCGAATTAAGGTGGGCAGTCTGATATAATGGTAACTCAATTTTCTGTTATCCGAGTGGTAGTTATTTTATTAGATTTAGTGTGCACTGCACTGACATATCCATGAACGATTATGAGAAGAGTTACTTAAAATAAATACTTTCCACATTTGTTGTCTTGGCGAATTAATAATGGGACAGAGAGAGGTAACAGTTTATCGAGAACTGCAGTAAAAACACGCTCAGAACATTAGTTGGCAAGATGAGGTTGAAAATGTTACGTTTCGAGTCAGTGTGGTACGATACCGGTTCAATTATGAGGAGTAAATGAATGGTTGGCATCAGACTTAGGCAACTATTGTCTGTTAACAACAAAAAGATACTTTTTACTAATGGTGTATGCGACGTGCATAAGGTGGGTTAAACACGGTAATCCGATGCTTTTATGGACAACATGCATCAGGAGCTGTAGTGGCAGAACACAGAGGCTTCACTTTGCAAGATATTGAATGGGAGAGTCATTGGTGCCAGAGACATTATTCTGAATGTCTTGTATATAAATTACTGCGAGGAGATAGTTATGTAGTGGCACTACTCAATATTATAGGTAAACCTATTAAATATTTCAGTGTACATGACAGAAAGTAGGACGGAGGCCGCCATTGAGTATTCACCAGAGACCAGGTCTCCAGGTGTACTATTTTTTTCTCGTCAGCAGTATACATATCCTTCAAAATTAACCCTTTGTCATTGCTTCTAGGCCACAGGTTCATTATCAGTCTTGACCATTAGTGATTGATTAACTCCGAAGTCTCGAAAGAGCAGGTTGTTTGGATTCCCAAACGGTTGTCATGAAACCGTAAACTGCAAAATTTTCTATCATATGGCAGTACCACAGACACCAGAACAGAGAAACTAATATCATTCTTCAGTAAAAGTACTGGTAATAGTACCTACACCAGCTACACATCTGCGACAGGTGTGGACTGCTTCCTTGACATCTCCAGTTATACCAAATTAGTAGACACAATGTAGCGTCACTGTTCTTCACTACAATCGTCTAGAAATAGGCTCAACGTGAATAGGCATAGTGAAGCATGATCCATTATTATCTTCTCACTTTACACAATCGAGTTATCCGATTGCATGATAAATGCTTAGCACTGCAACCACCCAGGAGATGGTTGCTCTTGGAAACTGATCTGTGGCTGATACTCTAGCCACGCCTTTTTCTGTCAAAGGGAAGTTGTAAAAGAGAGGTGTGACCTCGTAGATGTCTTAACTCTACTCAGGGCCTTCAGGTGTGACAGAGCGTCAACAGATAAGTGTTGTAATTTTGGGTGTATTGCATTTGTTACTGGTAACTACTTAGGAAAAGAATCGAATGTTGGATGCATTTAGTAGCTTCCTCTGGTGGCAAGTTTTTGGAGCAAAAGTAGATCTCAGAAGTTTATGATCTATAGGTAAGTGAAGTTGACTGCTTTCAAAGAAGGTACAGAATTTTTTCTTACACCAGAGATGATAACAAGTTTCAGTATGAGAGTATTTGGGCAGGAGTCGAAGATTTTTTAAGGATAGACAGCTTACTGTATTTTTATGGAATACGATGAGCTCTATGCTACGATTTGAGGTCTCAGGAGATTTTTGCATTGTCGAATGTCAGTAAAGGTGCTAATTTTGGCATTGTTTTGACAGGTCAATAGCTTGCTAAAATTTGGTGTCCACTGATAATGAACATCCATTTTTTAATATTGTTGAGAGTTCTGGTTTTCTGGGAAACTTAATGTCTAAAACTTCAGTAGTTGTAGATGAAAAAGTTCATTCATAAGAGCTCATTGTTTCAAGCAGTCTATTTTCCCTAATCCTACAGAGTAATAGACTATATGTAATTTTTTTCTTTTTTTGTGTAAGAGACTGTCATTAATTATCAGAGTTATTGTGTTCACGAATAAAATATCTATTAATCTAAACTTCTGGTGACACACTTAGTTATTTTGCATCAGAACTAGTAACATCTGAATTGTACTCTTTATAATGTAAAGAACGGCCAAGTAATTATTTCTTTTATCGGAATGATCATTGGTGTTAAATAATCTAAGTTCAGAGGTGTTCAGTATTTTAAGAGCTTTGCATTTGACATATTCCCGTGCCGATACACAATATAGTCATTCTATATATTTTCTTCAATCGAAAAACGTTCGTTTTAAAATGAGAAAGGCATGCAACATTGTCATCTTCTGGTTTAATTGAAAAACATGATGTTGTTTGGTTTAATATCCATTGTCATACCTTTTGACCGTCTTGTAAAGAAACGAAATGGACTGTGTGGCAAGTTCCTCTGTTCAGAGAAAGAACAATTAATTGAATGCAACTACAAGAAGGATTATTACAACAGTTTATAATTGTGTCCGAAGCACTGATTGCTGGTAAAATTTCTGGTAGTATAGAGAAATATGCTAAATGAAAATGTCCTGTTAGGCAGACTGTTTTGTTTCCTATTGTGCGCTGTTTTCAGAAAAACTTCCCTCTCTAGGGACAACTATATTTCCTTCACAGGTTTCTCATTGTGTTTACCTAGAAAATCCCAGCAGTTCGATGATCAGATACCGCCTTGTAATTGGTCAAATGTATGACAGATAATCAAAAGCTTTGCACTATCTGATACAATGGACTGCTTAAGATAGAGATACCTCAAGAATGGTAGTTTTCATCATGACAGTCCAGTGGACAGTTTTAGGACTGCAGATCTAGAGGCATTACTGAATCTCATTATTTCCTTCGTCGTAAACGACGTCATGAACGAGTGCACTATTAAGGAAACTTTTCATTTTCTTTGCGACAATGTTCGTACGCAAGCTATGGCAAGTGTTTGCAATGGCACCGTTAGAAGTGCTTCCGAAGCATACTTACAATAGAATAGAAGTCAAAAAATGGCACTGGAGGAAAGCTCTCAGCCCTTCAGATAGTTTTTATTGGCAATAGTGGTATCTGCGTCCGATTTATTATTCTTCAGTCCATTAATTTTCAAAACCATCCTGGCAACACTTAAAATTATTTGTGATCTTGCTATGAACAGGAAAGAGGGAATGCAGCATTTCTGTTTATTCTTCTCTTCATCAAACCGTGTAATGGCCTGGCTAACAAGTGACACTAGCAGCAAAACAAATGGGTTGAGAGCCTCATTATACATACTCCTCTGCATCATATGCACTACATTGCTTACACAGGTGAAATATCATACTGGGCAATATGCGACTTGATTCCCATAATGAGAATTATGATGTGTGTATTACTTATAATACTCGACGCTCTAGTAACGCTGCCTTTTGTTGTGCTGGTTTCAGAACACTAAACAGTACTGTTCTCCATAGAGTAGCGACAGAAAATAGCTCATGTTTGATGGCTACACTGCTGGGTCTGTCAATTTCACCAGGTAGTGAACAGGCAATCACTACGACCTGCGAAGGGCACATCTGGCCAACAAAGCCAGTAGCTTTATTTAGCTTTATAATATTCAAGGCTGTATCAACTTATTCAATGTGGAACTCCAGCAGTATGGATGTGGTTCTAGAGGGATCCAGTTTATACACAAATCCTTTTTCGCAGTTCATGTATATGCCTTGTCTGCTTTAGTTTCCGAGATCTTCATTAGTGTGGCTGAAGCATAACTGGTATTTACACGTTTGACTATACGTGACAACCTTGAGTCTATAGTAAGATTTCTTACGAGGTTCCAGGCTTCCCGACTAGAGAATGTGGAGTTGATTCCTGCTATTATTTTATGCCAATTTTTTGTTCTGTTCTTGTTGAGAGCTCTCAAGAGGCTGTCAACCATTGTGTCATTGTTAGATTCTTGATATTTACCTTATAATTCATTACGTTCTTGAGATCATCCAGGGGGGTACTCTTTGTGAAACCCACGTGGAATATATTTCGTGGCATCAGATTTAATCGCATCCACCAGTTGTTCATAATCCGAAGCATCTGGGGAATCCACTAACCAGTACTCTCAAGACCTATCGAAAACATTTCCCAGTTCACAAGTTGAAAAGTCTATCAAAGTTGAGGGACAGACTTAAATAATGGAATTTCAGTACCATTGTGAAAGTCCCGCTCGGTTAGCCAAGTGGTCTAACGTACGGCTTTCTGGAGTGGGAAGGAGCACCTGGTCACCGGCATGAATCCGCCTGGCGGACTTGTGTCGAGGTCCGGTGAGCCAGCCACTCTGTGGATGGTTTTCAGGAGATTTCCAATCTACCTCAGCGAATGCGGCTGGTTCCCCTTCTTCCGCCTCAGCATCACTTTATCAGCGATTGCTGCGCAAAAAAGTTCCCCACATATGTATACACCATCATTACCCTACCACGTAAACATAGGGGATACACTCATCTGGTGTGAGACGTTCCCTGGGGGGAGGGGGGACTACTAGGGGCCGAACTCCACAATAACCCTGAGTTCAGTGTGGGATGGTGGAGGGGTGAAGTGGACTGCAGTAGTCGTCATGTGGTGGGGATGGTTCCTCTCCATCGTTTCTAGGTCCCTGGTTAACATACAATACATTACCATAGTGAATTATGACTGGGCTGAGCTGGCTGTTGTTGTGTCGTGTCGGGTCATTATTTCCAGATTTAGATATGATGCCCAGATCAGGAGATTAGTCCTTTAGCTATCTATCAGATTGAAATGTTCCAGATCTTTAGCTCTGTATGCAAGCTAGAAATTGTGTATATCCATCCATTAATTTAGAATAACTCCATTGCTGTCTTGTTTTTGATATCCCCAGATTTGTCTATGGCTGTTAAAATCACCAACATATGCAACTGAGTGGCTGAAAGCCCTTACAAGTGGATTTGGCCAAATGACTTACTGAGGCTTGTAAATATTAACAATAGTAGTACCATACATCTCTATAGCAAAAAGAAACACATCTGATGTTCTGACTTGATAACTTACTTTGTAGTCTGTTAAATTGGACTTGAAATATAATGCAATGCCATATCGTTTATCGTTTGTGAACCCAACCATAACATATCGAAATATGCTTCCTCTTCTGTAATGATCTGTGACATCCTTGGTGTGAGTCTTTGTATTATTATACCATTTACAGCATTCTCCATAATCAAGCATAAAAGATATTGACTTCTGCAGATGAAGTTAACTTACTGTACAAGTGAATAACCCTCAAGTTGTTACCAAAAGAACTGAAGAGTGTTGTGTGAGTGGTTGGTCCAGAAAAAACCGTTCACAGACAGGTTCTGTTGCCCACTTGTTGCTATATGCTATATGTTGATGATGATATGAGAGTGTCATGGAGTAGCAAGTTGTATGTAGGGCTGACTGACTGCTAAATTAAAAATAGATTATCATCATTCTGCAGACACATACTCTCCTGGAAATTGAAATAAGAACACCGTGAATTCATTGTCCCAGGAAGCGGAAACTTTATTGACACATTCCTGGGGTCAGATATATCACATGATCACACTGACAGAACCACAGGCACATAGACACAGGCAACAGAGCATGCACAATGTCGCCACTAGTACAGTGTATATCCACCATTCGCAGCAATGCAGGCTGCTATTCTCCCATGGAGACGATCGTAGAGATGCTGGATGTAGTCCTGTGGAACGGCTTGCCATGCCATTTCCACCTGGCGCCTCAGTTGGACCAGCGTTCGTGCTGGACGTGCAGACCGCGTGAGACGACGCTTCATCCAGTCCCAAACATGCTCAATGGGGGACAGATCCGGAGATCTTGCTGGCCAGGGTAGTTGACTTACACCTTCTAGAGCATGTTGGGTGGCACGGGATACAGGCGGACGTGCATTGTCCTGTTGGAACAGCAAGTTCCCTTGCCAGTCTAGGAATGGTAGAACGATGGGTTCGATGACAGTTTGGATGTACAGTGCACTATTCAGTGTCCCCTCGACGATCACCAGAGGTGTACGGCCAGTGTAGGAGATCGCTCCCCACACCATGATGCCGGGTGTTGGCCCTGTGTGCCACGGTCGTATGCAGTCCTGATTGTGGCGCTCACCTGCACGCCGCCAAACACGCATACGACCATCATTGGCACCAAGGCAGAAGCGACTCTCATCGCTGAAGACGACACGTCTCCATTCGTCCCTCCATTCACGCCTGTCGCGACACCACTGGAGGCGGGCTGTACGATGTTGGGGCGTAAGCGGAAGACGGCCTAACGGTGTGCGGGACCGTAGCCCAGCTTCATGGAGACGGTTGCGAATGGTCCTCGCCGATACCCCAGGAGCAACAGTGTCCCTAATTTGCTGGGAAGTGGCGGTGCGGTCCCCTACGGCACTGCGTAGGATCCTACGGTCTTGGCGTTCATCCGTGCGTCCCTGTGTCCGGTCCCAGGTCGACGGGCACGTGCACCTTCCACCGACCACTGGCGACAACATCGATGTACAGTGGAGACCTCACGCCCCACGTGTTGAGCAATTCGGCGGTACGTCCACCCGGCCTCCCGCATGCCCACTATACGCCCTCGCTCAAAGTCCGTCAACTGCACATACGGTTCACGTCCACGCTGTCGCGGCATGCTACCAGTGTTAAAGACTGCGATGGAGCTCCGTATGCCACGGCAAACTGGCTGACACTGACAGTGGCGGTGCACAAATGCTGCGCAGCTAGCGCCATTCGACGGCCAACACCGCGGTTCCTGGTGTGTCTGCTGTGCTGTGCGTGTGATCATTGGTTGTACAGCCCTCTCGCAGTGTCCGGAGCAAGTATGGTGGGTCTGACACACCAGTGTCAATGTGTTCTTTTTTCCATTTCCAGGAGTGTATAAACCATTTTAATAGTGTAGAGAAGAGTTGCCCTAAAACAATATTTCAATATTTGTTCCACACAGATGTACAAAAACAAAAATTTAGGGATGGATCTCAGCCGAACATATGAAAAAAGTGAAGTGTGTCCAAGTTCTTGTACAAAGTCGCCTGCCAAATAAATGGAGCTAGGTGAATGTAAATTCAGTCTTATTTGATGATGCAAAGGACCTGTAGCGGTGTCTGACTATTTCAATGACTGACTTGAGTATATTTAGCAATTTAGCGAACGTCTTTACGTTTTAGATGAATGCAACAGCCTTTTCAATATCACACAACAGGATAGTTAAGGTGGCATATCATGTCGAAATCAGTCCTAAAATGCCTGAAGAGGAAGCAATATGGCTTTGAAATCGGTTTCAAATAAATTAATAAAATAAACACAGCTGAATGGCAGAGTAATAATAGAAAAATTGCCTTTGCGTTCTAAAACAAAATAGATATTCGTGTCAGGGGAAAGAGCCGACATTGTTAAAACTGAACAATTCCCCAGCACCCGATATAAACTCTATTACATTCTATACAAAATTAGTGGCACAGCTGACCACTCATTCGATCATAGCATACCGTAGATCCACTGAACAGGAAGTGTTGCTCAGTAGTTGAAAGAAATCAAACGTCACACCTGTCTACAAGAATGATAGATGGACGAATTCGCAAAACTATCGTCGAATACCTGTGACATTCATCTATTGTAGAATGTTAGAACGAAAGTAATGAGGTATCTCTAACAAAAGCAATGAAGTATCTCGAACAGAATGACATCCTCCATGACAGCCAGAAACGAACTAGAAAATACCAGTAATGCAAAACGAAACTTGGCTTTTTTCACTCGGCATCCTGAAAGCCATGGACAGACAAAGATAGATGAAATATTTCTTGTGTTCAAAAAGCAGTACATGACTCAGCACTACTTATTGTCAGAAGTACAATAATATGGGATATCATGAGAAATCTGTGACACGTTTTACGATTTCTACCCAGGAAGGAAGCAGTGTTTGTCTAGGATGGAGAGTCATGGACGAATGTAGAGGTAACTTCAGACATAACCTGGTGCTGTTTATCTTGAATATTACAAATTACTTGATAGGCATTATTAGTAACAGCCACATACTTTTTGCAGTCGATGCAGTCATCTACAGTCCAGTAGTAGTGCCTTCACAAATATTCAGTCATATCTTGATAATACTGCAAAATGATACAAGCAATAACAAACTTCCTTTAAAGATTCATAGATGTAACATATAAGATTTTAAACCTTACAAAAGGCAGAAAGGTAGTGTTGTATAACTACATTGGTGTAGAAAACATAAGCATTGAAATAACTTTTGTATGATGTGTAACTGCCAAGTAACCTATTTCTTTGAAACTTGAACCAAATATAGAGCGAACTGTTACAGGACATACAGTACAGAAGTTAATATGCAATAAAACGAACAGAACTGACACTTTTGTTGAAAGACAATATTTCACTGAAGTCATCGCAGTTTATGATGATTCTGTGCACAACACAAAAAGCGGGGCATGGATCAAAATAATGTGTGTGATCATCATGGACGTCAATGCATTTTCTGCAACGTGCTCCCATGCTGACCTCACCATTAAGTAGTTCTCGTGGTAGGGCGTTGCATTCGTCCTCCATCGCAGCTGACGAATGTTGGATGGTCGCACTGCAATACGTCTCCCCAACGCATCTCTCATGTAGTCGATGGGAATTAAGTCGAGGAAACGGTCGGGTCAATCCATTCATCGAGTATCCTTTTGTTCCAAGAGCCCCTCCATCTTTGCAGCTTGAAGTGGTCACGTATTGTCGTCCATAGAAATGAAGTCAAGGCCGAATAAACCTCTGGAATGATGCACATGGAAATGGAGTTCAGTCACAAGAACCTTGATCAATGTAAGCGTCATTATGTCTTCCCACGCCATAACACCTGAACCACCAAAACGATCATCTTCGATAATGTCCCTGAGTGAACCCATGTTTCCACCTCTTGCTCTGTGAGGGCAAGTAACGTACTCAGGAGAGAAGAAAACAGAAATGGCAGCTTATATCTCCAATACACACAGTTATTGCCGGAGAAATGAAATTATTTATATAAGAAGCAACGATATTCCTTACAAATACATAAACACAAAACACACACACACAGACACACACACGCACACACACACACACACACACACACACACACACACACACACACACACACACACACACACACACATACATACAAACAGAAAGAAAGAAAGAGAGAGAGAGAGAGAGAGAGAGAGAGAGATTGCTTATCTTAATACACAAGTATGATTACAAAACTCTGACCATAAACAAAAATTCAAACTTTGCAGCAAAATAAAACTGTGTTATTTCTCAAAATTTGTAAGCTTTAGACCAAGAAGCACACAGCACTACCGTGCTAAGTTAACTATTGTGTAATATTAAAGATCTTACATAGCTTGCATAATGGCTCTTTTTATCCGTCTTATAAGTTAAGCAGGACCCAACAACGAAAGCTGAGTATCCACACCACAATTTGAAACCACAGTAGACCGTCCAGTTAAGTATGTCGACGTCTTAACTTTCTATACAACTTATTAAAGTTCATGCAGCTCACTTATTGGCACAACCAAAGTAAATTGCAGATTAGTAAATGAGCATAGTTTGATCTCTGTACTACGCATTAATACCATCCATAAATTCAATAAAATACATACAATTTAGTTCTGCAAGAGTGCAAATACGTATGAGTACTACCGCTTGTTTCACTTAAAGCTTGAAGTGGCAGGGGCTATAATCTCATTACACTGGTACCACATAGCCAATAACAAGATCACGGGTACCGGGGAAGTTAGCCATGCCTCTCGACAAAGCACACTTCCTAAGTAAGCTATTGTGTCCCCAAGTTTAAATTCATCCAAAAAACTCGTCTCTAAAGATGACAGGAAAGTAAGCTAAACATATAGTGATCCCTCGCTAGGTTATTAACAGCGTCTTGCACTTCAAACGTTGTCATTTTCTGCTGTCACGCAACACTTCAGTGAAATAGCATACTGAATAGTACTGATACACATTTATATACGTGAAAACGATGGTTGCTATACTTTCGAAGTCACTCAAGTACGATAGCAACTCCACACTAGTGTATTCACTTTACATAATGTTTGCCATCTAGTGCTGGTAATGACAAACATTATAGTAGCCGTCATTCTCGTATAGCAACTTAATCTTACAGTGCAAAATATTAGTCAACATCTATTGGTAATGCCAACATGTGCTGTCTGAACCACGAATTAAAACCACGCATTAAATTTGCCAAAATTCACAAAAATTTGTCGTATAAGCTTGCAAAATACACATTGTCACTACTGTTGATCTAACGTACAGCTTAAAGTGCACTTCTTGGCGAGAATTACCAAAGTAAACACTATTATTCCGACGATACTGGCACAGGATACGTGTTATACTCATAAAAGACAGTTCCGACTAGTTCACCATTCATCTATATTTCTTCTCATGCTTGGAGTGCCTTTAACATAACAGTATGATCAAGATGCTTACCAGGCTGTGGCTAAGCCACATGTCAGCAGTATCCTTTCTTCCAGAGCTGTTAGTTCTGCAAGGTACACAGGTGAAATTGCGTGAAATTTGGACAGCGGGAGAAGAGGCACTGGCGGAAGTGAAGCTGTGAGGGCGAGATAGAACTCGTGCATCGATAGCTCAGTCGCTAGAGGACTTTCCTGCCGGAAGCAGAGGTCCGAGTTTAGAGTCTCGGTGTGACATGTGGTTTTAATTTGTCACGAAGTTTCAAATCAGCACACACTCTGCTGCAAAATGAGAATTCTTTCTTGAAAAGATTTAATATCTTGAATTTCATTAAAGTAATTAACAAAAGTCCTCCAGAAGAATATCATCTGGTAGTATCGAAGTTTAAACATTGAAGATTATGTTCTCAGTCTACAGGTTAGAAATAAAATTGACATAAAAGACTTTTATTGGGATGTAGATGATCCCATGTGTCGTCTAAACCATTTCTTTATTTGGTAAACGAATACTAAAATCTTGAAACTTTCCGCTGCAGGGAACGGGTAATTATGGCAGTGTGATAATGCCCTAAAGAGCGGCCGTATTCACTGCATTTAAATGTTCCGCCGCAAGTAGTAAGTTCGTAACCTTGCTGCTCGATTTGGTGTGTACAGTCATAACGTCCACGTCGCTAATGGTAAATTTGACGCCAGATAAGTTCCCTGTGTCAGGACGCAGCTCCTCTGACTCACATCGTGATTTTGTGGCCATCAAGAAAGGTCCAAAGTGTTCTACATTTCAGAATGCGGAAGACCTTAAACGTGCATTCACATCTGCAAATCTAAATATATGGCAGCAAGTAGCTTCTGTTTTGACAGTGCTTCAAGAAAATATATAGGCACCTCAAAGCTGGTTGTTATCCAGTTTTCAATTCTAGGTCCAAAACAGAGGATCATGGAGTCGTTAACAGAAAGAAGAGTTATAGTGAACTCATTCAATGGGAGACACAGTTTATTCTGAAATGAGGAATGACTGTCCATCGCATAAGAGCAGCAGAATTTTCGTGTTTCCATTTTGCAGTGCCTTTGAGTGGTACAAATGAAATTCACTTTCGTACTATGATTGAATTCATCAGTGAAAAAAACAAGAAACTTTATTGCCACAACTCATTTAATGATTGGACTTGGATCACGTTGGGCAACTCAATGGGGACTTGGATCTTATCTGGAAACAAATCAATTTCATCTGATTTTCTCATAATTGTGTCTGTACCTGTATCTCCTCATCATTCTCATCACTCAACAAGAATAAATAAAGAATTCTTGTGTATTCTTACCAATGTAGTTTTACCTCTACTGGAAATAAAATATTTTGGCACATAAACTAAACATCTTTACCATCTCTTTACTGCTACATACATTCACACGTAGCTACATTGATGAATAATTTTATACAGTCTAATATTCATCTGACTGAACAAGATTTCACCCCTACGATAACTTCGATAGTTTAGCTGTTTCCTTATATCACAGTTATTTTTCTGTAGTAGCTTTCCTCAGTCCTGGGTTCGAAAACCACAACCGCTTAAATTTTGATCAATAATCAACACTGGCAGCCGAAGACTTCCAGCATAATAAGTCACCCTCCTTCTGCCAGCGGCGTTATCAAAGAGAGTGGAGGAACCAACAGATGTTCAGGGCACTTTCTTGTCCTTGGGATGGGAAATAGCACCATTAAGGATCAACAATGTTCAACGGGAAGAGGATGCAGAAGGCAAAGGAATCCATTGGGTTAAAGACTCATAACGTGTATCCACAGGACATGTGGCCCTTAATTGAAAAAGAGTCATGATGACCTCTACATTGGCAGGAGATTCTGGGACAGTACCCCATTCAGATCACTGGGTTGAGGACTACCATGGGGAGGTGAACAAGAGAAAAAGATTGAGTAATCAACGAAAGGATAACGTTCTACGAGTCGGCACAATGTAGGATTCGTTATGAATAGAAAGGTAGGGCACAGGGTGTGTTACAGTGAACAGTTCAGTGATAAGGTTGCTCTTATCATAACTGACAGCAAACCAACATCACAGCTATAGTACAGGTATACATGCCAACATCGCAAGCTGAAAATGAAGAGATAGAGAAAGTTTATGACAATATTAAATGGATAATACCATACACAAAGAAAGTTGAAATCTAATAGTCATGGGGACTGGACTGCAGTTGTAGGGAAATGGGTAGAAGAAAAGGTCACAGGAGAATAAGGGTATGGGACAAGAAATGAGAGAGGGAAGAGACTAATTGAGTTCTGTAATAAATTTCAATTAGTACTAGCGAATACTCTGTTCAAGAATCACAAGAGGAGGCTGTATATTTGGAAAAGGCTTTGTGATATGGGAAGCTTTGAGTTAGATTAAATCATGATTAGACAGAGATTCCGAAATCGAAACTGGATTGTAAGGTGTACCCAGAAGTAGACATAGATTCAGATCACAAAATGGTAGTGATGAAAAGTAGGATGAAGCTCAAGAGGTTAGTAAGGGAGAATCAATATTCAAA
This sequence comes from Schistocerca gregaria, assembly GCF_023897955.1. Taxonomy (NCBI): domain Eukaryota; kingdom Metazoa; phylum Arthropoda; class Insecta; order Orthoptera; family Acrididae; genus Schistocerca; species Schistocerca gregaria. Next base: position 222,524,260 of record NC_064921.1, read on the forward strand.
GAAGTGGGTTACGGAAGTGCTAAGGATGACAAGACACACTTGTATAGAAAAGAAAATTGAAGATATGCTAAATGATGATCAACTTGTCTTTACAAAAGTTAAAAGCACCCAAAAGGCAATTCTGGGGTTGCGATTCATAATGGAAGCATGACTAAAGAAAAACGAAGACACGTTCACAGCATTTGTTGAACTGGAAAATGCATTCGACAGTGTAAAATGCTGCGAGATATTTGAAATACTGAGAAAACTAGGGGTATGCTATAGCGATAGACAAATAAGATACAATATGTATGAGAGCCAAGAGGGAATAATAAGAATGGACGAACCAAGAACCTGCTCAATCTGTACATTGAAGAAGCAATGATGGAAATAAGGAAATGTTTGGGAGTTGGAAATAAAATTCAGGATGAAACGAAATCGATTCGTTGATGGCATTGCTTTTCCTGAGTGAAAGATAAGAAGAATTACATGATATGCTGAATTGAATTAACAATCTGATGAATACAAAATATGAACTGAGAGTAAGTCGAAGGAAGACGAAAGCAATAAGAGGTAGCAGAAATGAGACGAATGGGTAACTTAAGATCAGGACTGATGGTCGCAAGGTAGATGAAGTTAAGCCCTTCTTTTACCTAGGCAGCACAATAACCAATGACCAATAGAGCAAGGAGGACATCAAAAGTAGACTAACACTGGCAAAATTGGCATTTCTAGCCAAGAGAAGTCTATTAGTATCAAACATAGGCCTTAATTTGAGCAAGAAATTTCTGAGAATGCGTGTCTGGATCACAGCAGTAGATTGTTCCAGTAGGTTTTACCTCAGTTTCCATTTTGTAACTCACACACTCGCTTCACTCGCTTGTTCACTAGGAAACGAAAACTTATTCAGAACCTACTGAAACAATGTACTATAATCCACTGAACAATCTACTATAATCCTCTTTTCAGGTCTAGCTCATTAATGTCATTTAAGGCAGTTAGAATGCCCTATCCTGACAATGTTAAATTTAGTGACTTGGCTTCCCTGTATTTCCAGGAACCACTGTAGCCATTGACATGAAACGTTTACGGGACATCAAACTGTACGTTCTGAGTCTATGGAATTACAATAATTGCATTTCAGCCACTTCTTTTGGAAATACAATGTTTTAGTTACACAGTTAAAATTTTGTGTAATTTTTTACATTATCCTAAATAATTTTAATTATGCGTAAAACTGTGTTCTTCTTTTTGTTCAGTAGTCTCAGGATATGTATGTTATTACTCCCTGAAAATTTGAATACTCTACTCGAAGTGCTTTCTGAGATTTAGGGAAAAATGCAACAGAAAATGTAAATTTTCAGGACTAGCTTTTAAAGTTTCAAAAGACTGTAACTCACTTAATATATGCTTAATTTTTTATTTTTAGTCACTCAGAAGCACACTGGATCATACTGTATATCATCCTTTTGATATTTTCCCACGTTTTTCTCTTTACTTCTTTGTAGACTCCTTAGTGCTGCATCTGTGCTGCATGCTGTGCTTTATTAATGCGAACCTTGTCCATCCATTCTAGTGCTCTGATGCAGTTTACTCTAGGATTAATTACCATAAGCTGTAGGACTTTCACCCTAACAATATTGCCATCATTAAAAGCAATAACAGTGTCATTCGACCCCACTATAGTGTCTTCATTCCAACAAAACATTTTTTGGTAAGCGAGTCCATATAAGATCAATGAACGAGTCATTGGGAATTTGAGTCTGACCATGCAGACACTTCTTCAGTAGTTGAGGATTTGCCAGATCTCTGTAAATAGGTTTTATGATATCCATGACTGCTGATGGGGTAGAATGTTTATGGCTGTATGAACTGTTTGAGTAATGGGCATTGCAGTAATTGCACCATGAGTCAGGTCCAGGTGGGCAAATGTGGTGTACCGGTTTTTCATCAGCTGACAGTCCTGTGAAAAACAACAAATCCTCAGCATTATTTCTAATGGCCATCCCACAATACTGCTGTAGTTCATCAATCATTTTGTCTGTCAGACTGCCCCTGATGGTTTTACCATCAGAACGTTTCTTGTCTCTCAAACTTTGTTTCAACTTCCTCAACCTGGTGCCCATCCTCTTCTGAGCAACACATTTCAGTTTTGTGATAATTTTCTCACCATAAAGCTGAGCAGCTACTACACTGTTATATGCTTCTGAATCTCCATCAGCTATGAACTTAGTGTAACACACTCCCTTTTCGTTCACAGATCGACTAACACAGATATGCCCTTGTTCATTCCCTGATTTACACTTAAAACAATGTTTGGTTAAAATCTAGAAATCTATTACCTTTTCACTATCCACACTGGTCACAGTAGCAACAGGATTCTTAGAACTGTAGCTGCACTTCTGCCAAGTGCCATCAAAAGGTACTGGTATGTCAGTCATGCCATTATTTATTTCAACAGCTTCGTTCGCAGGACCCTGCATTGACTCACGTGCAACAGATTCCATAGCAGCTCCAATAAATCCTGCATACTTGTCGATTTTACAATGTGGGTGTAGCATATTCATCACAGCACATATTGTTTCTGCTGCAGTGTGTCCTTTGACAATAGCTCTTAATCCATAGAACCACCTAACATTTACTTCAAAGTAATTATCTTTACACTTATCAGAATTCCAAAATGAATGAGTATATTTACAACTGGCACAATTAATGATAAGTTTTCTGGCTAGTCCATTTGGTACCTCACTGTCTTCATGTAAACTAACTGGCCCTCCACATATTTTACAACACACACATTCACCTAATAGCCTTGTTAGGAAGTGTAAGTCTTTCAGAATATAACCTAACCAAGCATTTACATGACTTTCATTATAAGACAACTGTATATCACAACGTTTTATTTTAATCTTCAAAGCACTAATCGGTATTTCTCTACATACTGGCTAGTCTGCCTGTATTTCATTGTCTGTAGCTTCACATGCCACATGTTGAACACAATGTTTTCTTTTATTCAAAAATATATTACTATGAAATCCACATTTCTTAAAAAAAACACTTCATTTTGGCAGCGTAACTAAATTTTTGCGAGATTTCCCAATCTATTCGTCACTTTTCTTCAGAAAAAAGTTAGCTGTTCGACATACAATGCGTGTTTATACTATGAAACAATGCAATATTGTTTTTGATTGTGCTACCAATACAAACATGCAATTTAACCTATATGACACAGCAATACATAGCATACCATATAAGAAATTACCTATTTTATTAGGTCTTGCAGTAATGCAAGAAATAATTTTAACACTTTCAACTGGTGTAGATTATGTTTCAAAAATAAAATGAAATACTTCCCATGTGGGTTTCTAAGTGATACACACACACACACACACACACACACACACACACACACACACACACACACACACACACACACATTATTTTTTCATATAAAGGCAAATGTGAGAAAATAAAATTTAATATTTTTTTATTAAAGGTGAAAGTACAGAAATATATTTGAAATATTTTTTTACAGAAGGTGAATGTAAGACAATGAAATTTAACACTTTTCTATAAATATTTACATAAGAAAGTAAATAAAGGAATATTGGTGCATTTTAAAGGTACCTATTATTTTTCAAGTGTTTATGCTCATACATCCTTGAATTAGATATTGATTTTCCATGGTTATGATTCAAGAACAATGGAATAATAAATTCACTGTCAAAGAGCCCAAAATTTTCACATTGTGATTTCAGTGTCATGAAAATCATTATTTCTAAGTTTCTTCATTCCTTTTTATATCATATTCATCTGTTCATTTTCAATTAATTAAAATCCCAATCAGTAATTAATTTAGAATATCTATTTGCTAAAATAATCTTAAATTCATTATTAAGCTCAATACAACATTTTTCTCCATATCTGTTATATAAATTTTGACATCCAGTAACATTATATAAAACATTTATCTCTAACTCAATTTTTAATGTCTGTTGAGACACTTGCATTATTGAGCTTCTTGATTAGAATCTCCATTTATGTAGAAAAAATTTTATTAGATTTTTTTTATGATTTGTAATATCCATATGTTAGTATATCTATATTATTTTCCTAAACATATATTTCGTTATCACAGGGACACAACACTTTCTCATTTATTTCAACTTACATATTTCCAGTTTTTACTATGAATCATATTAATTCTTCTGTACTGTTCACTAATGTTAAAGAATCAGCATTTATAATCTTCTAAGCTTATTCCATTTTTGACAATACATATATTAACTCATTTAGATTTTTCTCTATTTTATCAGCAATGTGATAAGCATACATATCTACTCTCAGACCACAAATTTCTTCCATTGTTTTTCCATTGCATTAATCTTTCATTTTTCCTACAACTTTCTTGTTCACTTGTGGAACACCATAAATATTGAAACTTCCTGGCAGATTAAAACTGTGTGCCCGACCGAGACTCGACCTCGGGACCTTTGCCTTTCGCGGGCAAGTGCTCTACCAACTGAGCTACCGAAGCACGACTCACGTCTGGTACTCACAGCTTTACTTCTGCCAGTATCCGTCTCCTACCTTCCAAACTTTTCAGAAGCTCTTCTGCGAAACTTGCAGAACTAGCACTCCTGAAAGAAAGGATATTGCAGAGACATGGCTTAGCCACAGCCTGGGGGATGTTTCCAGAATGAGATTTTCACTCTGCAGCAGAGTGTGCGCTGATATGAAACTTCCTGGCAGATTAAAACTGTGTGCCCGACCGAGACTCGAACTCGGGACCTTTGCCTTTCACGGGCAAGTGCTCTTCCAACTGAGCTACCGAAGCACGACTCACGTCCGGTACTCACAGCTTTACTTCTGCCAGTATCCGTCTCCTACAATCCAAACTTTTCAGAAGCTCTTCTGCGAAACTTGCAGAACTAGCACTCCTGCAGAGTGAAAATCTCATTCTGGAAACATCCCCCAAGCTGTGGCTAAGCCATGTCTCCGCAATATCCTTTCTTTCAGGAGTGCTAGTTCTGCCATCATAGATGGATTTATTAAATGTCTCATTCATATGAATATCATCAAGTTTTCATTAAATATAGGTCTCACATTGATGTTTGGCTTTACTATTAATTTTTCACATTTTTCTCCACCTGACACAGATTTTATTTAATTTTTTTCCTACTTTCTATTCTCTTCCAGAAGTTCGAATTATACATATGTTTATAGAAATCATTTTCAAAATCTTTTTTTCTTTACTTCGCTGTTCTGTATTTCATTTACATAGTTCTTCATCCAAAGTGATAGATTAACTTTTAAACATCAATGCATTTCAGTTAATTTCATTCCTAATGATAAATACTGCTTAAGATTTCTATAATGAACTACAGAGTTGTTAACAATTAGCTTTCTTTCATTACAGCTACAATTGTATTTTCAGGAGCTAATGGTATATCTTTATGCAAATCATATAATTCTTTTGGACACTCTAACTCTACATAAAATTTTATTAGTATCAGGAATGTCACTTATTTTTGTACTATTAAAAATACCTGGATTACCATTGAAATTCACCAGATGTTAAATACAGACTTACAGCATATCCATATAAATTCTGCACATCAGTTTTAAGATATAGGTCATGATATTCACCAAGATTTTTAATATTAAATTTCTTCCAAATTATTTTTGCATGTTGTTAATCTTCAGCATTTATTTCATTTTTTCAGTTTATTATAGAATTCTCCTTTTACTGATAATTGTGTCTCTTCAGATTTTTACCTACAATCCATGTAATCATATGGATATACACCTTTTCTGATCACTTAATGGCATAGCACTTCTGGGAAATATTTGTTGTTGTTTTTCGTTTGATCTCTTTCCAAATTTTGATGAAAGCTTATCAAGTGAAGAAGCAATAAATTTAAATGTGTCAATAAATATTATTTTTAAAATTTCTGTTCTCTTACCGAAACTAATACATCTATCTTCATTGTTTAGTATTAAATCGATTTCCTTCTTGACTTAGCCAAATTCTTTCATAAATATATGCGAATAATATCCTGATAAGTCAGTTGGCGCAAAACTCGGATGTCTTAGCAATAGATTACTTTTATTAAATAATGGATTTATAAATTTTCCATTTAAATGATGATGATGACATTTCTATTTTTCAGTGAATAATGACAGTTAGAAATGTACATTTTTTTATCTTGCACATCTTGGTTGTTCTTCAGGAATTCATTTCTTCAACTTTACAAAAAATGCTTCCAATACCATCAATCTCCTTTTCTTTACACATTCAATAAATTTTTATGACAGTTGTGTCCTCTATAAACAACAGAATCCTTATAGTATCCATTTACATATGTAATATAATAACAAATCCCACTTGTTTCACGTTTTGATATTTCATTCTATATGAATTATATGGATTTGGTTGCCAGTTGTCCATCATCAATAGTAAAAATTCAAAATCAGCATGAATAACGAATCGAACTTTCTGCATATTTTGATAATTTTTTAAACTTACAAAATAACCTTTCTCTGACATTTCTGCCTTTAATGGTTTGTTAAAAAATAGAATAATGTGTCATTATCTAATTTTTCTTTATTACTGAAATGGAGTAAACAATATCTCAAATAAATTTTACCTCTTCATGTTTATTAATTTTGCTCAAAACACACCTAGATAAATTTTTTATTCAACAATTGTGTTAATCTTTTTTCTTCCTTGAAATAAAGGAGATTTACGTTTTGCTTTTTCTTTTTTCGAAATTTTTAATGGATATGCCCGACAGTTTTCATCGTATGACTAAACATTGATAGATACACTAAGTTTATTTCCATCTTTTGCAATATGGTGAACCACTATAAAACATTCAAAATTTCAAAGTTTCTGATCTAAGATAAAAACCAACATATTTATATTTCTTTACTCTTTCTGAATTTTATATAGAAGATACGAAGCAGATTTCTACTATCTCCCATCCTTTTACCTACTTGATCCTCTGCTGCCTCTACTATTTCATCTCTCAAAGCTACCTTTTCCTCACATACCATATTCCTTTCCCCTGTTATTGTCAATCATTTACTAATGCTCCCACTGAAACACTTCACAACTTATAGTTCTTTCAGTTTATCCAAATCCTAATATTTCTACCTTTTTGCAGTTTTTCAGTTTTTCTTTAATTTGCAATTCATAAGCAATAATTTGTGATCAGTGTCAACCTCTGTCCATGGAAATGACTTACAAATTAAAATCTGGTTGCAAAATTGATATTTTTACCATTCTATAATCAAACTGAAACCTTCTGATGTCTCCAAGTCTCTTCCATGTTCATAACCTTATTTCATGTTTCTTAAATCAAGTGTTAGCTTTGATTAAATTATACTCCCTGCAAAACTCTACCAGGCAGCTTCGTCTTTGATTCCTTTTCCCAGTCCACATTCATCTATTATTTTTCCTTTTCTTCCTTTTCCTACTATCGAATTCCAGTCTCTCATGACTGTTAAATTTCTGTCTGCCTGAACTGTCTGAATAATTCCTTTTATCTCATCATACATTTCTTCAATCTCTGCATCATTGTAGAACTTGTTGCCATACAAACTTGTATTAATGCAGTGGTCATGGGCTTTGTGTCTTTCTTGGCTACAAAAATGCATTGACTATGATGTTCATAGTGGCTTATTCACATTCCTATTTGTTATTGGTTATTTAACCTACATGTGCATTAGCCATATTTGATATTGCATTTATAGCCCTATATTCACCTAACCAGATGTCCTGTTCCTCTGGTCACCTAACTTCACTAACACCCGCTGTATATAACCTTGTCCCATCAATTTCCCTTTTAAACTTTCTAACCCACCTCCCGATTAAGGGATCACATATTCCATGCTCCGATCCATAGAACCCTAGTTTTGCTTATGCTGATAACAACGTACTCTTGAGTAGTTCCTGCTCAGAGATCTGAACAGAGGGTTATTTTTACCTCCAGAATATGTTATCCAAGAGGATGCCATCATCATTTCACTACACAGTAGAGCTCCATGCCATCGGGAGGAATTACAGCTGTAGTTTCTCCTTGCTTTCAGCTGTTTAATGTACCAACACAGCAAGGCTGTTTTGGTTAATGTTACAAGGGCAGATCACTCAATCATTCAAAATTTTTCCCTGCAAATACTGAAGATGCTACCGTCCCTCTTTGGAAACCACATGTTTCTGTGGCCTCTCAGCAGATTGTTGTGTTTGCATCTTTGTTGTGGTTACACCTATGGTGTGGCTATTTGGATCACTAAGGCATGCAAGCTGCCCCCCACCAATGACAAAGTGTGTGGTTTGTGAGGGGGAAGATCTTACACATTAAACAGTATTCTAATTTCAGTGTCCCATTCGCTGAAAGTACTGCCATGTTTGAGAACTTATATATCATTAAATGTTTCATGAAATTCAAAAACCACTTTTGATGTTTATTTTTCACATTGATACATGCTTTTTTATATTTTATTTTACCTCATAATGCTATGTAAGACGATCCTCTCAATGGAATGTATCTGATAATTCCTAATTGTATAACTAATACTTTTTTTTTATGTCGATCCTGATCCATATGCTTGAAAATCACATATTCTTGATAAAATATTTTTTTTACTAATCTCAAATATTTTGATTATCTCTCTTCCATTCACGATCCTATAGGTCTGCATCTTGAACTAAAATTTCATTATATTTCTACTTGTCTGTATCTGCTACTCACAAAAAAGTTTAAAAGTTATTTTTAGTCCATGATGTATTCTGATATGTCTCGTGGGCCCCTGCCACCACAGCACAGCGCGTCCCCAGGTTGTGGATAGGGGATATGGCCTTCAGATATGAGGGGTAGCTGTGAATACAAAAAATAAGCAGTTGCAGACAGTCGGTGAGGAGCAGACGATGGATTGATGAACCATCCCTGTTTCTTCTTCTCTTACTATCAAATCTATTCATCAAGAATCAGCAACGTAAATGGGCATGGGTGCCTTTGAAGTAAAATATTCCGGAGGTAAACTAGGTTCCCATTCGGATCTCCTGGCAGAACCTACTTTGAAGAGATGCAGGCCGAAAGGAACTTTGAGGTTGCGAACATGGAATGTTAAAAGTTTGAACAAGCCAGGAATGTTGCAGACATTATTAGACGAATTAGGTAGATACAATGTAGACATTACAGCTACTCAAGAAATTCGGTGGCAGGGGGAGGGTATCATAAAGAGGGGCAACTATACATTTTTCTATGGAGGTGCGGAAGCTCACAGTTATGGAACAGGTTTCGCAGTACAGAGAAATGTGCCTCACGCAATCAAAGATATAAGGTTCATTAGTGACAATAAGGTTATAGTGTTGTTCAGCAGGTGGAATAGACTAGTGGTAATTACTGTACATGCACCAACTGAGGACAATGAAGAGGTTGTTAAAGACAGCTTTGCTGTTTTAAACGACATAATTGTTGATAGCACATACTTCAAAAGAAAGGACATTCATAAAGCAACTTGGGTCTCTCCAGATGGACACACCTGAAACGAAATTGATCATGTTCTTGTAGATCGGAGATGGCACACTAGCATAGAAAATGTTAGGACTTTCAGGTGCGATAGTGATCATTTTCTTGTAGTTGCCAAAGTTCACCAGCGGCTATCTACAGAAACATGAAGGTGTCACAATGCAGAACTAGTTAGGTTATACACTGACAAGCTAAATGATGAAAACCTTATTAGATGGTACATGATGGAAATTTCAAATAGGTTTGATGCTCTCAGGACACACAAAGATCAAGATTAGGATGTAAATAAACAGTAGATCACTGTGAGGAATATTATGAGGAATATTATCAAAGAGGCAGCGAAAGTCACAATAGGTACAATTAAGAAGAACAGGAGGAAACTGTGGTTTGATGAGGAATGCAAGAAATTGGTAGAGGAAAGGACAAAAGCGCAATTAGATTGGGATAGAATGGGAGACAGAAAACGAGAGGAGTTCTTGAACCTGAGAAGGGAAGTTGCTCATAGGCTATGGGATAAGAAGAAGGATTATTTAAACATTAAATTACAAAAATGGAAACAAACAGTAAAACAAAAGACATTAGGGAACTTTACCTAGACATAAATGGGTACAGGAAGAGCTTCAAGGTAAGGACAAATGCACTTTGAGGCGATGCTGGGGGAATACTAACAGACCCCAGTGTTATATTAAGTAAATGGAGGGCTTATTTTCAGCATCTATTAAATGTACACCAGGAAGCAGGAAATGAGCTGGCATACGAAATACATACAGCAGAACCCCAGATACCTGAGCCAACATTAAAGGAAGTAAGAGATGCAATCAACAAATTGAATAGCCATAAAGCAATAGGATCAGAGGGCATAACTGCAGAATTAGTTAAAAATGGGGGACAGAAATTGGTGGAAGTAGTCCACAAAGTGATAACTAAAGTATGGAACTCCGATATGATACTCAAAGAGTGGCAGGAGTCGATTCTGATCCCAATTTTTAAGAAAGGTGACAAAATGGATTGTAGTATTTATAGAGAGATATCGCTATTACCAGTATGTTCCAAAATTTTCTCGAATATTCTGCTAAGCAGGCTTACACCATATGCAGATGAAATTATGAGGGATTACCAAGCCGGCTTTCGGAGGAACAGATCAATACAGACCAAATATTCACCTTGCGTCAAATTTTGGAAAAGAAATGGGAATACAATAAACCAGTTCATAATCTTTTCATAGATTTTACAAAAGCATATGATTCAGTACTGCAATCAAAATTGTACAGAATTCTTTTGGAACTTGGAATACCAAAGACGTATGTTAGACTTATAGAGGCGAATTTGAAAAACACAAAAGGTAGAGTACCCGTGGGGAAAGTGGAGTCAGAAGAATTTGTAATAAAGAACGGACTTAAGCACGGAGATGCCTTGTCTCTACAACTTTTTAATTTAGTCCTAGAATATATTGTACGAATGGCAGCAGATAATTCAGAGGGTGTGGAGTTAAATGGAAATATTAAGATATTAGGGTATGCAGATGATCTAAACATCATTAGCGATAGGAAAGAATCTGTAACAGCAAATGCGAAGGTATTAATCAAGGCTAGTGAAGATGTAGGTCTAAGGATAAGTGAAGACAAAACTAAATACCTGGTTAATACTAGAATGCCAACAGCAGTAGATCAGGAAATGTTAAGAGTTGGAGACATGCAGTTTCGAAAAAGTGAACACATTTAACTATCTAGGCGTGTACATCACTTCGAGAAATGAGATTGAACCTGAAGTGAAGAAGAGATTATAGCCGGGAAATGCGTGCTACTTCTCACTGAATAGATTACTTTCACCACGGATATTGTCTAGGAATTTAAGGATTAGAATATACAAAACTATTATTCTACCAGTGATGCTGTATGGGTGTGAGACTTGGTCTCTCACTGTGTAAAATGAAAAGCCGTTTCGAGTATTTGAAAACAAAATCTTGAGGAAAATTTTCAGAGCAAAAAGGGATGACATTAGCGGAGAGTGGCGAAAACTGCATAACGAAGAGGTTCACGAACTCTATTCAAGCCCTGACATAATCAGTATTATTAAATCATGTAGGCTGCGATGGGTGGGTCATGTAGCTCGAATGGATGAGGGCAGGGCAGTCCACAGAGTACTGGTGTGGCACCTAGAAGGAAAACGTCCTGTGGGGAGACCGAGGTGTAGATGGGAGGACAATGTGAAGGCTGATTTGAGGAGCCTAGGTATTGTAGGTGAATAACCCAAGACTGGTATGACCAGTGAGTAAGTAAGTAAGATGTATTCTGAGATTGTGTTTTACAACATTCATAATTTTCGATTTTACCACAGTTAAGTAATGATTAGGTTCAATTGAGCTTATATTATTTTCAAAATTTATAGTTTGTAATCTGTATGCAGTATCAACAAGATAACTGTACTGTGAAAAATAATATTATGTCAAAAGATTCTCATAAAATCTCAGTGAAAAATAATGTTAGTATATTACACCAGAATATCAGGAGATTAGAGAACAAAGTAAATGAGCTTCTTGTTCGTTTAGAAGGCTTAGAAACTGAGGATGGAATAGATGTATGATGCCCGTCTAAATGTCATATAGCCACAGATATAGAAATGGCAAATTAGGTGGGTATAAGTTTTCAGTGCGTGTAAGTAGAGACACTATGGAGGGAGGAGGAGTTGCTCTGTGTGTTAAAATCTGTCACAGTGTGAAAAATTTGGAAACTAAAAAGTTTTGTGTAGTCTAACATATCGAAACATGTGCGAGTGAGCTTAAGGTAACCACTGGCAAGTATAGACTCATTCTTTCAATTTGACATCAGTTATTGATTTTCCTACTTGGAAAGCAGCACACTGATATATAAACTTATTATAGTTCATGATAAATTTAATCAAATAACAACTTTTACTGTTAAGAATGGCCTGTCTGATTATGATGCAGAGCTAGTTACAGTATATGACATAGCTCCATACAATATTGCAAAATAGTCTTATTAATAGTGTGTTAAATTAACAGTTTAACAATGGAAAATATTATGGAAAGCTTGCAACAGTTAGACTGAGATGAGGTGTACAAGGAACCTGATGATAATTTAAAATTTAACCCATTTCATGATATCTATGTGAGTATATTTGCAAACATTGTCCATAAAAAATAGTGGGTAGTAGCTGTACAAAACAATGTAAAAAACCGTGGCTTACTAAAGGGATAAAAATAAGTTGTAAACAGAAGTGAGAAATGTAGGTAGGAGGAGTGATGACCTCGAAACAGTGAAACATTATAAAAAGTTTTGAACTTTATTATGAAAAGTTATTACAAAGCCTAAAAGTATGTGGATTATGCCTGTAATTAGGACATCTGATAATAATATTAAAAGAAATTGGAACATTGTTAAAAGGAAACAGGTAAACCGAGAGCACAGGAAGATGGTATTTCTATCAAACTCAATGAAAAGTTTTTTATCTATAACTTGGAAATAGAAAACATTATTAATACTAATATTTTTAGTGTTGTAGAGAAAATAGGTTACAGCTATTGATTAGAAAATGCAAGGCAGTGTATGGATGAGGCAATAACTATGCAATTTGTAAAACTGAAAATCAACCCACGTCCTCTACTTATTTTAGGAAAATAATAAATTCACAGAAATGTAAAAGCTCACATTGGATTGATGGCATTTCCTACAGAGTACTAAGAGCTTCGTCCAAAGAAATAAGTTGGATTCTCAGCCATGTATGTAGTTGCTCACTGAAACACAGCATTTTCCAGATAGACTTAAATACATTGTTAAACGACTGCATAAAAAAGGAGATAGGTCTGCTGTTAACAACTACTGCTCAATCTCACTTCTGAGAGCTTATCCAAAATCCTTGAAAACGTAATGCATTCAAAAGCACCATCATATATTTGTAGAAATGAAGTACAAACAAACTGTCACTTTGGTTTTCAGAAAGCCTTTTCAACAGAAAGTGCTATATTTGATTTCACTGATCAAATATTAAATGAATTGAATAACTTAGCATTATCCATTAGGGTATTTTCAGATCTCTCAAAACTTTTGATTGTGTGAATAATGAAATTCTTCTAGAAAAGCTTAAGGATTGTGGTATGAGTGGGACAGTGCGCAACTAGTTTAATTCATATTTAACTGGAAGAATGCACAAGGTTAAAATTTGCAGTACAGATAGTGTACAAAAATCAGCACAGTCCTCTAACTGGGAAGGTATCACGAATGGTGACCCACAGGGTTCCGTATTGGATCCCTTATTGTTCTTTATATATATATTAATCACTTGAAACTCTATAGTCATGAAGATGTTGATGGCACAGGTATGGTAATCAGACCGAGGAAACAAGAATCATCTGAGGAAATTGCCTTTCAGAACTTATTAACTAATTCTCCGAAAATGCACTCTCATTAAATTTCGGGAAAACACACTTTATGGAATTCTCTATTGTAAATGGCATAACACCATTGATAAATACAGACTATATAGAGATGTCTGTTGCTAAAGCAGAATATTGAAAGTTTCTGGGAGTGTGTAGAGATGAGAAACTGGTCTGGAAGAAGCACATCAATTATCGTTTGATACAGTTAGGTTCAGCTATTTATACTATTAGGTTTATTGCAAATATTGGTGATAAACATATCAGTAAATTAGCCTACTATGACTATTTTCATTCACTATTTTTGTATGACATCATATTTTGGGGCAATTCGTCATTAAGAGAGAAAGTATTCATTGCACAAAGGTATGTAGACTGGAACCCACCCAAGATCGTCTTTGAGAAATTTATTTGAGGAACTCGGGATAATCACAGGATCTTTACAAGAAATATATTCACTTATGAAATTTGTCATAAATAAGCCATTACAATTCAAAAATAACAGCAAAGTGCATAGCTAAAACACTATTCTGGGTTAAATATCCCTTTGGCACAGAAAGAGGTGAATTATGCTGTTACAAAAATCTTCAGTCATTTGCCAAATAGCACTAAAAGTCTGACAGACAACCAACCAACATTTAAAAGAAAATTCAAAGAATTTCTTTATGACATTTCTACTCAATAAATAAATTTTCAGATACAAAGTAGTAACTCTAAGAAAAATAATTAATTACTTTTTGTAAAGAAAACTATTGTTAAAGTGACACATTCTACATAATTACGAAATGTCGTATTCATGATCTATAGAACAAGTAATTACATACTTATGTGTATATAGTTATCTTTATGAGAAGGATTTTTGTAAAAACAATCTAAATCTTTTATCTCTTGAGAATTTTTACACTTTTTTGGTGCTATACTGGTTTCTTGTTTTCTTCATTTTTCCATCGAAAATAAGAGTTTTGAATGTTCTTCACTTGAAATTATTGGTAAATAATTTTCGTAGCAGTATAATAAAATAATTTTTCCCACATGGAATTCGACTATAACCAAAATTTTTACGTTATATTCATGGGATATTCAACGTGCCCCATTTATATAGAAAAAAAGTTAATTACATTAGTGAAAAGCAATATTTTATGAGATTAAGGTCTTAATATTAAATGAAAAATTTTGTAAGGGGCAAAACTTTTGGGCCCTTGAAGCTCTTTTGAACTAATGTGAGGATTTAATTGCTATTTTGTGTGACTTATCATGTGAATTAGGTTCTAAACAATATATCGACTACGTATTTTTACAAGGCTATAAAGATTTACAGACTAGAACTTTTTCTATCTAATTTCAGGATTTATTTGTGGATATCGAAAATTCTTATTTTTGCTGGACACTAAACTTTAGAGCAACAGGAAATCTTCATAAACAAAGTGAAAAACATCATTTGTTTCATATTTACAGAGGGGGAAATTTCATACAGAAAAGTTATTGGAAATTAGTTCTATATTTTTCAATTTCTCATTCCCTGAAATACCATATTGAAGAGAGTGTAAAATCTCTGGCTGTATACTCTTACCTCCTGGAATTCCACAAAGAAAAGTTTAAAGCTCATTGGTAATATCTTTTAGTTTTAGAATAATTTTTAGTTGCTGTGTTGCTGTCTGTTGTCACAGATTCTATAATTCCACAATTAATAAAATGTAAAACTATATTTGATTTTTCATTTTTTTTCAGGGGCCTATGCTCAGAGAACCTGGAAAACCATGATAAAATTTCAAGAGAAATTAGATTGAACAGCAAATTAGACAAATCAAAATTATCTTTGGATTTAATAAACAAATTGGAAGATAAATTTGATTGAGATACAAATTCGAAACACTTACCTAAAAGTTTCATAAGACAATATCAAGATAAATTAAGTTGGAATTATACATCGAATGAACAATTACTATCTGAAGATTTTATGCGAGAATTATGAGATAAAATAAACTGAAAAGATATATCTTATGTACAAGAAATATCTGACGATTTTATGAGAGTAGTTGATCCTAAAATGGGTTGCATAACAAAGTCAAGATGTTCAAATCTATGAGAATCACTCTTACAAAATATATATAATGCTTCTGATATAAGATGATGAATATTCTGTATGTTTATGAAAGGAAAATCATTAATTTATGAAAACAAGCTGTAATGATATTTTTCACAAAGACTGTATAGATTATTTTTCAAAAGAATAAATTAAATATCCAATATATGGTAGTGTTATGAAAACATATAATCGGAAGTGTAATATAATTCATGATGACGATATATGTATTTAGATTAATTTTGTAACATTTTGTCTGTGAATGTTTAAAACCATATTACTATTGAAAATATTAAAAAGCTAATAAAAATTATTTTTCAACAATGGATTCATTTCCAAGTAAATCTAGTCAAAGACTAAAGTGTACTTCAGCCGATACTAACACAGTTGTTGATAATTCAGAAACTTCAGAAATTCCAAAGACGAAGATTTTTGAAGTTATTCAAAGAAAGAATTATCAAGTAAATTAGTGAGTTATGATATTTTAGGTTTTATTTATTATTCTCTCAAAAATTGTAGTCTCAAACACAATGAAATAAAATGTAATCATTCATTAGCTTTAGAATATCAATATTTTCAACAGGAAATAAAACAAATAGCACCTACTAATTTAAATAAAAATATTGGAATTTTATTATGTTAGAAATTTTAAAAACCTATAATGCTTTTAAGAACTAAAGTAGCTGTTAAAATTAAACACTATTAAATAATAGTTGATGATGTATTGGTTGATTATCTTAAGTAAATGAAAACGTATGAACAACAAGCCATCGAATTTGGAAATCAATTAAGAATCAAAGGTGAAGATAAAGCAGAATCATAAAATAAAATTAAAAACCTACAACAATGCAGTATGAATACGAAAATCTCTGTTGGCAAGGTTAAACAAAGAATAGATAATGGTTAGAACTTTGAACATAGCTGCAAAGGGTCATGACCTTGTCAGAAATATATTAGAATAAATAAGCCCTCGGTCACAAATATTAAGTCAAAATTGACCAGCTTTCAACGATGCTCTGAGCGTTCACTTCAGAATTAGACTAACTGTTCTAAAACATATTAAGTATATGACACATTAATAAAATTAAAGATTGTACTGACTGGAAAAAGATGCAGTACTTACAAGTCACATATTAAAAAAGATCTAAGCCAGAAAGGCGACATCCTGAATAGTTGTAAGATGGCAAGCCGCTAAGGGCTGCTCGTAGTTTAGTGAACAAAGGCTGCAACAAAACATAAATATCGTAAAAAATAATTTATGAATTACTTGATGATTTTAAAGATAAGAAGAACAAGAAATTTTTGTTTTTCATTACACACCATTAATTGAGAAAGTTAAATTAATGATTAATGTAAATGAGCCTTTTAATTATATTAATGCTTTAACTAAATATTGATTAAAATAAATGTGCATGTTGGATCGAATTACACCTAATGAAATAATATGAATTGATGAAGAATTACAAGAGAAAATAAATGAAACTCCTTGTGGTTGTATAAACGAAAATAATTTAATAATCATTTTGGGGTGAACCGCTTTTTTCCCATGTTCGCTTCAACAATGTGTCTGTTTTGGATATGGTCTGCTTTTAGCAAAACACAATTTTGGTTTTTATTTTGTAACCCAAACATGTTTAGCTGCAGTGTGAAATTTCAAATATCTGTAATTACGATTTAAAAACTAACAGCTACATCTATACAAACAACAAAGAACAATCTTTAATAGATGAAAAACAAAAGCTCACTGAAGATGCTGCAACTGCAGTGAAACATGCTTGGGTTAAAATATAAAATACAAAATTGTGTTTTGCAAAAGGTGGCCCCTATCCAAAAATATACGAAAGTAATTTAAGTTTAAATAGAGTGCAGTTATTAGATCGAGTTAAAATTGATCATGTTAACAATGCAAATTTCAAGAGTTGCTCTATAGAAGAAAAACAATGCAATAGAAGTAATGATCGAATAACACATAATGAAACGAAAATTACAATTACTTGTTAATAAAAGTAAATTTCCAACTCCTTTTTTCATAATTAAAATTCATATTACATTCATAAAATATTTTCTACACAGAGTACACAGGAAACCATCAGGTCCATCAGATCAAATTTAAAATTTTCAAATTATTCTGAAATTGAAACTTTTTGTTACCATTACTTGAATGTCAAAATATACTTGGCATTATTTAATAAAAAAGTTAGTGAAATACTTATTATAATCAATATCAAACCGATTCAAAATTTCAATAATCACTTCCATTTATACAGAAAAATTTTCATTAGTTATGAATATTGTTTCCTCTGTGAGACCTAGAATCAATTTATAAAACAATTTTATCTTCATTTACCCAACTATTATGTGTATTATCAAAACTACAATTTATTACCTTCCTTATTTAAAAATTATTCAACAACATCAACATTTGTGCAATTCGTGCAATAGTTCTTGTTCAGAAAAATTCCCTTTATTAGTTCGCCATTTATATCTTTCAGTTTAAATGTGACTGGATTCAAATGAGTAACGTCTTCAATTTAAAATTACATTCTGTTGAGCTTTTGCTTGTATATCGTATCTCAAGAACTCCTTTCAATTAACTTATTCTAACTTTATCTCCTTTTTCAAATACTAACCTAGGTCTTAAATTTTTTCATGAACTTGTGTTGCTTTCATTTTTATAGTTGTATTTGTTGTGTTATTATATTCATTAACTAATTCCAAAACGAAGTCAGCATCAGCTCATTCAGACTTTGGTCTGTGTCCAATGTATTTGTAATTTCCTTGATGAGAAAACGTTTTCTTTAAGTGACCTGTTCAGTCTTTCAACAAAAGATGACTTAAATTCTGTAAAAGTTGAATAATGTTTAATATTGAAGTTTTTCATCAGTTCTTGAAAATATTTATTCTAAAATTCTTTTCCATTATCTGTTTGTATGTAAATTTCTTGGTTTCCTATATATAAATAGTTTTTCATAAGCATAATCTACATTTTAACTGTTTTATCCTCAACTGGAATAGCATAAAAATTTTGAAATAAACATTTACAACAGTTAATAATTATTAAACCCTTTATTTACTTTTAACTTCCTTTTAATTTTGTTGATGTCATTACAACTAAATCAGCCTGCCATAAATCCTCTACCACATTTGTAATTACCTTTCTTCATTTAAATTTTTCTTTGTGGCTTATATAATTTATTAACAATTTCTTCATGTGTATTTATTCCTTACGCAAAATTTTTAAAACGGATTTACTGATTTTAGTTTTACATACTGTACAAAGACCTTCAGTTTCATTTATTCTATTTTTAGTTGCTGCTCTGTGAAGATTATCTATTTCAGCATACTTTTTATACTTCAAACAGTAGATAAGGTGTTCCATCTATGTATAATAAAAATTTGATAAGTTTTAAGTTATTTTACCAAATATAAATATCTTTGCATCAACTGGATGCATATTAACATACTCCTTCAGCGTCAGAGAAAAGTTGATTTTTGTACAATTATTGCTTGATTGCGATTATTTATTTTATATAATTTGTTAGCTAGACTAACTGTAATAGCAAAATAGTTGAGTTCCAAATCTCTGGTTATACTCTACCAACAACGATAATCCTTTTGAGACTGAAATCATATTAATAATCGCGTATTGTTTTGTTCATCTCCTGTCATAAAGGAAAATTCAATTATTTGTTTGGCTTGTACTGTGTTTTCTAGTCTACTACAGCTATCTAAAGCAAATGTAAGATCTATTTCCATCCATTTCCTTTTTTTAATCGAGAGTTGTTATAGTGTTAAAATTGCCTTGTGAATCTGTGAAACTTATTCATTAAGGTGTGTTTTAGTGACATAATTATTCAACCATGTTAAAATGTTGTACATTTAGGTCCTGTAATAAATTTTTTTCTGAGTGTTGTTTAGTAAAAGAATCATAACCATTTACTGGATCTCTTATATCTACTATTCCTCTACCTGTAAATTAAATATAACACTTAGTTGCTTTAAAACTGACACATAATAATTTTTATTAACTGTTTAACTAAATTTCCTATTTTTGGTTCAAATAAAGGAATCTGTTAAACTTGGATTACACGATAAATTAGTCAAATCTAAAGACTGTAAATTCAATGAAAAACCTGCATTTCGTAGGTAGGACACAGATCTACTAAGGCACTGCCTACACTACACTTGTTCATCCTCTTTTAGAATACTGCTGCACAGTGTGCGATCCTTACCACATGGGATTGATAGAGTACTTTGAAAAAGTTCAAAGAAGGGGAGATTTGGGATAGACATAATTGAAACAAAGGCATTTTCGCCACGGAGAAATCTTCTTATGGAATTCCAGGCTCCAACTTTCTCCTTCAAATGAGAAAATATTTTGTTGACGCTGACCTATATACGGAGAAACGATCGCCATGATAAAGTAATGGAAATCAGAGCTCGTACAGAAAGATGTAGTTGTTCGTTCCTTCTACATGCTATACTAGATTGGAATAATACAGAATTATGAACATGGTTCTATGAACCATCTGCCTGACACTTAAATGTGATTTGTAGAGTATCCATATAGATGTAGATGGTGTTCCTTTTGTATTTAGGATTACGAAATCACTAAATTTATTTAACATTTGTACTATATCAACTTTTTCATTATGTAAATTTTTATTTCCTGCTGAATCTTCACCATGAATTAATGACAGTATATCAACTAAATCTCTATCGTCATTCATCCAATTGTATTTGACTGGCTTTTCTGTATATTTCTTAATGAAGCCAGCAACTGTTTTGCATCTGAATAATCTGAAATACCTGATTATATTCCATGTACTTTTGAAAAATGAATGTAAACAATATCTTTTATCCTTTTATTTACGTCTACTTGATTTCATTTAATTTGGGCTAGTCTCAGAATATAATGATCCTGAACGATGGAATATATGTGCATAATTAGATAAGTCAACAGAATCAAATTTTTCACCCATATTACCTATAGCAATTTGTTTTTTAGTTAAACAATTCATTAAAGCTTCTGTGCCTTCATATTCGTTTATACCAATTTTTAATTTTTTATGTCGAAATCACCTGCAAAAAGCCCAACATACGTAAATCTATCAACAGGTTTTAATTCAAAAGTTGGGATTTCACTGTGTTTAATATAATTTAACATTCTTTCACTAAAATTAATTTTTTAAAATCGTTGTCTTTTATTTTTACAGTACTTTTTGTCTCTTTTTCATATTTATTCTATGCAGCTTGAATGTCTGATTCACTTAATGTGAAGTCATACATACCAGGATTATTATTGGGCCAATCTTGTAGTTTCCTAATTGGTGGTGAATCTCCAAATTCTTCTATATGAGGATGTTGATGACAAGGAACCATTTGCTTTCCAAATTCTCTATGTTCTTCACTAGCTTTCAGACCATTATCATTTAATTCTTCTATTCCTACTTTAACTACCATCTATTACTATTTGATCATATTTTTTATATTTTATGTAATCTGTTCATGGATTTTTATCCAAAGTTTGAGCTGTTCTTTCAAGTCTCCAGCTCCCTTTCTATTTTGTTTAGCTTTTTAAACGACTTCTGGGTCATATTTAGGAAATATTTATCTGGTTTGAAAAAACGAATTAATCATTTTTAACATCTAACTTTTAATGTTTAATATTATTGCTTAATATTTATATCATTATGATATTCTGTATTCTTTTTCTGAACTTACCCTCATTAAATTTTCTAATCATTTCTATTGTAAAATATCCAAATTGATCATTTCCACATTTACTAAACATTTCTTTAAATTCATCAAACTTTAATCACCATCAACTAATTCGTGATAACTATGATTTAAAACTGTCATCTTCTATGAAAATATTTTAAAAAATCAGATTGTCTCTGACTAATAGTTTTGGTATTTTTGAATAAGTTTGAGCTAAATAAAAATAGTCATTTCCTTTATATCTTCCTCTAGAAAAATATTCTCTAACTGTGTCCTGATTTTTAGGAATGGAATCATGAAAGACAACAACTGAATTATTTTGATATTGATCTAATGGAATAATTTCATCAATATTTCCAAAAAATCATGTTATCTTCCATTTTTCATATCTTTTTATAAATTCCTTATATTTTAGTTGCTCTAAACTTTTTTATAAACATACAACTGATAAATTTTACTCCAGTTCAACCCACCTGGAGCTAGAATATAATTGTCATTCAATAATGTTGTTTTTCCACATCCACTTGGTCCAATAATAGCACACTGAATAGAATTTGGTAAAAGTTTACCATGTGTATTTTTTGATCTGTTTTCTGGAATTCATATTTTTGGTTCCCAATCTGTCATTTACTTAATAAAAATTTTTGTATACTAAGTTGAATGTAGTAGATTATTTCAGTTAAGTGATAAGTTATTTAATAATAAAATTATTGAAGGTAATAAAAAAGTGTTAGTACAGATATCCTTAAGTTATTGAATTTGAATTAATTAACTTTAATTTAGCAGATGTAATGTTTATTAAACATACTGATCGTTTTCATAGAGAAACTAATATTATTGCTTCATTTAAACAAAATGCTGAATGTGGAAGACCATAGTTTTATAAAGCACAGTATCCTGTAGATATTCCTATTTTTGATGATATTCAAGATTTAAAAATTATTATAATAGATGATAAATGATAACTGATTGACTTTAATGGTGTTTAAGTAACAGTTGTGTTATAAATGTCTTAATAGATTTTGTCGTTAATAAATAATGAACAAACTGGAGAGTTACCAGGTTTACTCATTCCCTGCAAACGAGAAAACAAAAAATAATTTAAATGCACCCAACAAAGACACATAGATTGAAATAAATTTTGTAGATGCATGGCTTTTTCCGAATCATGCACAACTATACATGAATCTGAGAACTATTATAGCTAATCAACATATGAGGAAAAATTGAATAAAAATTAATCCACTATTATGTGGCAAAAGTGTTTGACTTTGTGACCATAAAGAAAGGAAATAGTATTTAATCGAGAATGTACTTATATTTGACTTCATCTGTTACTGATTAAATAAGCTTGGAAGGACATATTCTTATTAAGGTAAAAATAAGGAGTAAGAAAAACAAAGTACTTTATCCATTACAAATGGCAATGACCCTACCACAGTTCCTGTCAGGTCACTGAAGTTACGAGCTGTTGCGTGTGGATGGCACTTGGATGGGTGACCAACCTGGCCGCCTTGCACTGTTGCCTTTGTTTGGGGTGCACTCAGCTTTTTGATGTCAATTGAGGAGCTACTCGACCTCCTAGTAGCGGCTGCGGTCAAAGAAAAGCATCATAACAGTCAGGAGAGCGGTGTGCTGACCGCACTTCCTTCCTACCTGCACCCTCAGCTGAGGATGACACACCTGTCTGATGGAGTGCTTGTATCCATTACCAATGACTGGTGAACTTTTTAAAGATTATAAAAAAATTATGTGGGAAGGAGATTTAACAGTAACGTTTCCTAGGTGTACTTGTTCTGGAGATCCATTTCTTCCTAAGGAAGGAAAAATTGTAATATGAGCAACGGAAATTCGTGTACCAATTGTTAAATGTGAACCAACCAATGAGTTAGATCAATGAGAAACACTTAAAAAATGCAAGGGTTCTGATATCTTTTTATGAACTACAAACTGTAGAATTTGCAGGATTGAGCGTTAAGAAAAAATTCGAACTAGATATCATTAATTACTGTAACTCAGTGGAGTCTGAGATACCATATTTCGTATTTTTTACAGACAACTCATAAAAATAATCAGTTACTTGACTCTTCATTATTCGGCCACTTTAATCTACAGAATGTATACTTGAAAAATCGAAGAAACTACATTTTCCCACAGCAAATGTGAAATACTAATCCTCAAAATAATTTTCTCAGTGCATACAATGCATTTCTCGCTTTTAAATAAGTTACACTACTCATATCAGATACTGACATAACTCCATACAATTTCATAACGAACTATCCCATCTATGTAATTAACATGACATAGAAAGACTAAGTTCACAGAAAACTATTATGAAATTCTGTGCAACTTTTAATGAAAAAATTCCTACAGATGCTGTAGTGTACATAACACTGTATGGTGAGAAACATCCAATATTCAATACAAAGCACAGAATACTTACAAAAAATATTTGCCTATGAATGAATAAAAAATTTAAAAAGTTAAATATATCTTTACAGTTTGTATTTAATTTTGAAGTATTTTCAGAAAGAAAGTAAAGATATATAAACTGAAAAATTTCTATTATCAGTTATACAATCATATGCAGTTCTGATTTTTTCTGAATAGCTCTTTTTGTGTAGATTATGTTAGCATTTTGGATTTTCAAAATCGGTTAATATTTGTGTGAAACCGATGGCCACAGGCTTGTCCTGTTTCAGCTGACGCTAATAGAACTGATAGTTTTAAACCAGCAATTATCTCCAACATACGGCATCTAGATAAAGATAGTTCAACACTTTCCATCACTGCAAGCAAGGTCGAACCAGCTGAGTGAAGTTGTGTAAAAATTCTCTCATGCTTTTAGCACAGTATTCTCTGGCATTGTTAACTAAGCAGTTCAGAGATGGCGCTGATATACGATTCATTGAAAATAATATGTTAATAACTTTCGCTTTAAACACAAATTAATAATATTTCAAAATTCTATGAATACCAACTATACAATCTCAGAGCTACTTTACTTTGTCAAACCTCTAAACCAAGTATGTAGACTGGAGAAGTTTGGCCATTACCTCATGAAGTCATCAAAGTGTACGTGATTGGAGGAGAGCTAACCATTTGACAAAACGATCATCAGCCTTGCCTATGTACTTAACAGCAGCCCAAATAATTCAGAACATAGCCTTCATGTAGCACTGTGTACATAGGGTCAGAGGAATCTGAAAAGGACAATATTTGATTTGCAGTTTCCGAAATTGAATATTATTTTTTCCTCTTAAATTCTCTAATCTTTTGATGGACAAAACCAGACAGTTAAAGCAGTATGGAAGTGTGGTGACTCTCTAGAGAAAAATAATATTAATGAATTTTATAAAGATAACTATGAGAAAGATGGATTATGTTTGATTTCTAAAGAGTGTATCGAGACACCAGAAAATTAAAGTAAGATGTGAATGTGATGTACCTGTAAATAAATATTATGTCAAAAAGCATATACAAGCAACAGAAAATAAAAATCTCCTGGCTGCACAAGAGGAAAGAATTAGTAAAATTTTGAGCAAGGAATAGATTTCTTACATTCACCATAATTTATTTTATTTATTTACTTTCATTCACTTTTTATAAAACAGTATTAAATTTTATTTCCTTTGTGTCCAACTTTTATAAAAAAAATGTTAAAATTTATTGTCTTCCATTCACCTTTCATACGAAAAAACTATTATTTAGAAAATCGGTGAATTTGTATGAAAAAATATTCCTTTTTTGTTAATTTTCCTAAGTAGTTTAAATGAAATTAAGTGAGCTAGACCTGAAAAGTAGATGACAGTAGATTGTTTCAGTGGGGTCTGGATAAGTTTTCATTTTATAGTTAATGAATGAGTGAAAGGAGTGAGTGAGCTAGAAAATAGTATCTGAGCTGGAAACTACTGAAACAATCTACTCACAGCATGGTATGGTAGTGAACATGGACTGTGGGAAAATGTTAACAGAAAAGAATCGAAGCATTTAAGATATGGTGCTACAGGAAAATGCTGAAAATTAGGTGGAGTGATAAGGAATGAGGGGATTCTTTGCAGAATCAAAGAGGAAAGGAACATGTGGAAAACACTAGCAAGTAGAAGGGACAGGATTATAAGACATCTGTTAAGTCATCCATGGTACTAGAGGGAGCTGTAGAGGGCAAAAACTGCAGAGGAAGAGAGAGATTAGAGTACATCCAGCAAATAATTGAGGATATAAAACTTCCTGGCAAATTAAAACTGTGTGCCCGACCGAGACTCGAACTTGGGACCTTTGCCTTTCGCGGGCATGTGCTCTACCACCTGAGCTACCGAAGCCCGACTCACGCCCGGTCCTCACAACTTTACTTATGCCAGTATCTCGTCTCCTACCTTCCAAACTTTACAGAAGCTCTCCTACGAACCTAGTAAAACTAGCACTCCTGAAAGAAAGGATATTGCGGTGACATGGCTTAGCCACAGCCTGGAGGATGTTTCCAGAATTCCATTCTGGAACTGAGGATATAGTTTGAAAGTGCTACTCTGAGATGAAGATGTTGGCATAAGAGGAGTTCATGGCGGACCGCAGTCAGAAACTGATGTCCTAAAAAAAAAAAAAAACAGAGTGTTTCACAGCTTTGTACCAGTTTGTAAAACACAAATCTGCATTCACAGATCTTTGAAAAGTTCTTTAATTCAGGAGTATGTTATTCAGTGTAACAAACATTACGAAGCATGGCATCGATTTGTCCATGTACAACTACGTAAAGATGCCTATACCACTCAGCTGCACCGCTTATAGATCTGAAGTGAACGTTCATTACAGAAAAACGTACGACAGATTACATTTTGTATCGAATACAAGTAAGAATTAATATGCTTGCACATAGTACCTATATTTTTGTTTGTTGTTTGTTATAAAACAGTGGTTAAACGTAGTTATCTTTATAGGTGATATAACACAGCTGAAGATGGCTAACACTGAAAGCAGTAATCATAATAAAATACATATGTGATCAACCATTGAAAATAATTGTGCTAAAGACCCTCGAGTTATTTTCACGTTCCGAAATCGCCAGAAGGCTTGTGACACCGTTCCTCAGAAACAACTTCAAATCAAACTTCAGACCAATGAAGCGTTTGATTGGATTGACGATTTCTTGTCTGACAGGTCACATCTCGTAGTAATTGATGGTATAATGGAATGGAGCAAATATCAAAGGAGACAGCAAGTTTAATGGCAGGTACTGTGATAGCACTCAGAAATGAGGTAGGGCAGATGCACAAGTGGAAAATCGACCAGCGAGGTTGCCTGACTTTCAGGGGACACCACAGCACTGTGTGAATGCGCAGGAGAAATGCGACGTGACTGATGCCGCTGACAGGGCGGCAACAGTTACACCCGTTGATCTCCTTTGGGTGACAGTCAGCAGTCCAGCCAGCCTTTCGTGCTTAAAGGTACTGGATCCCAGCAGAAACTGAGTTAGCGATCACAGCTTGCAGTTAAATTGTGTATATCCTATTTAATATAAAAACTGCTTCCTAAATTCGAGACGAAGAGGTAAAGAAAGTTGGTCTCCCACACGTCATTTGCTCATCTGCAAATATTGATTACTATTTCAGACCCGCAGTTATATAAACTGGCATTAAAAGCTTAAGTAGCGTATTGGTCCCTAACCGTTGCACGAATATATCTGAGAACAGCACCGGCCAGAAAGAAGCACTACGTCATGGGCACTCGTGTGTGGTGGGCACACAAGTCTTTTGCCTGACGTCCATGAGCTGGTGGATAGGTTTTTTTTCTGTGGTGTGCAACATTAGTGAGGTGTTGTGTGTGAGTTACTGTACTCCATTTGTGTTGATTTTCCCTATCGAGAAATAATTCGTGGCCTAGCCATACTTGTGCAGACAACTAATGTAATATACGTATAAATAGTGCATCCGAAAAGTAAAAAATGTAGACTGATTGTCGGTTGGGTGCGACAAGTTAAAAAAAAAACAAAAACAACAAATTGGCTATGTGAGAGTAAGCTTCGCGCTCTGAGGGTTCTGTACAAACTTAATTATGTATACAGATCTAAACTAAAAACTAAACTCCGTCCAGACAGGCCATTCTCAGCCCGCAGGCGTCACTGGATGCGGATACGGAGGGGCATATGGTCAGCCCACTGTTCTTCCGGCCGTATGTCACTTTACGATACTTGAGTCGCTTCTTCTCAATCAAGTAGCTCCTCAGTTTGCCTCGCAAGGGCTCAGTGCACCCCGCTTGCTAACAAAGTCCCGCAGACCGGATGGTCATCCATCCAGCCTGACAGCACTTAACTTTGGTGATATGACAGGACCCGGTGTTACCACTGTGGCAAGGTCGTTAATTGCATATACATGTATACGTGTTGTTTGGAAATACCCGTTACAAACTTCTAGGACTTGTAGCGAGGAGTGAGTACATAATATTTTGAACAGGAACCCATGTCCTGGATCCTACCGTTTCCGTTCTACTATGGTTTCAGTTCATATTCTTAAGTCATTAATTTCTCCTTAAGGAATTAAATTCGCCGTGATGCAGTTCGGTTATTAGGTACCAATTTGAAATGAAACATTACAAAACATTCATTTATTACTCAAGTGCATTACTTTGTATTAGTACCTAAACATGACGCGACTACATAATTCCAAAGCAATTACAAATTAAAATTGTTCCGCTTTTTTCCTTTTGTTTTACTTTGAAATCTAGCTTCTAGCCAAATTTCATGATCCTAGGTCAATGGGAAATGCCATTTAGGTTTTGCTTTGTGAGTTTGGGAGTGTCAAAATATGTTACACAAATGGCCGTATCTTTAGATTCCACTGACGCAGAAGATCGCAGTATGTGACACACATTTAAACATGATACCTCGAAGCATTTCTGAAAAGGAAAATACTTTTTAAGTGTCGGACAGATAGACAGACAGATGATTCTATAAACGTTCCGTTTTTACCAATTGAGGTACATAGTCCTAAGAAGAAAATGAGCCTTATCCTGACTTAGCTTTGTTTATTCCGCGTTGGGAACCAGATAGCAACATTGTCGTTTTCTATTAGTTCCTGTTGATGTTTTAATACATGAGGTATCAAGAGTGTTGAGCGTTTCCGCTGTGCCACAGGAAACAGAGGGAAGTGTACGTGGGGGTTGATTGTGCTGGAGCAGTACGAAGTAGATCAGTCCCCTGGATTCTTCAGGGTTCGAGAGCCGGCATGTGCAAGCACAATACAACACCGTTTTAAGTCCCTATTCTCCAAGCCATATACCATTGCACACAACGACTTTGCCAGGACGCCCGTATATGAACGGCTTTGTGGAACAGTCAGCTGTAACACACGACACCTTGTCTCAAGTATGTGGTGTGACATCAGTAGGGCGAAATCAACTTTAAAAGTAAATACGTTAGAAAAACATACAGAGATTTATTAAGAAGACCAAAGAGTTTAGAATATGAGATATTTCAACAAGTTATTATAGATGTGTTCTACTGTACGTGCTTGTTTTGAGTGCCGTAATATATGTGTTTGTTTTGAAGGGACATTGATTTAACTGTGATCTGCAATGCTCTCTCTGTTAGAAGTATTTTGACCATCTGTTTCTGGGATATAATTATGTCAGAAAGGTGTATTTTGTGAAAGTATCTTTTGTATGTGTAAGATTCAGTAAAGGAAGCCAAAGAAAAAGAAAAAGTAGGAATTAAAGTCCATGTAGCAGAAATAACAAATTTGAGAATAGCCGTTGACACTGTTATTCCGCCAGAGACAGCAAAGGACTTGGAGGAGCTTGTGAATGGCATGGATATCAACAAGAGAGAAACAACCATACTGGAACGCAATCAAATAAAATCAAGTGATGCCGAGGGAATTAAATTAAAAAATGAGGTACTTAAAGTGGTAGATGAGTCTTTTTCTATTTGGGCAGTAAAAGATCAGATGATGACAGGAGTAGAGAGGATATACATGTAGACTCGCAACGGTAAGAGATGCGTTTCTGAAGAAGTGACATTTATTAACGTCGAATGTAGATAACCTGAAGGTATTTTTATAGAGTGTAGCCATGCACTGGAGTGGTGCATTGATGATAAGACGTTTAGACAAGAAAGGAATACAAGCTTCTGACATGTGATGCTACAGAAAAATGGCGAAGATTAGATGAATAGGTCTCGTAACTAATGAGAAGGGAAATGACGAGAAAAGAAATTCGTGGCGCAGCTTGACTAAAAGAAGGCATCTGTTGACAGGACATATTCTGTCATTAAGGGATCGCCATTTAGTATTGGAGGGAAGAATGGGGGGAGGGGTAAAATCGAAGAGGGAGACCAAGGGATGAATAAAGGTAGCAGAATCAGAAGGATTTAGGTTGCAGTAGTTATTCGGAGATGAAGAGCGTTGCGCAATAGAAAAAAACATCAAGAGCTGCATCAAACCTGTATTCGGACTGAAGCCCGTAACAACAGCACGTATTGTGCACTGGAAATATAGTTCTTGAATATTTTAGCGTTGGTGCTCGTTGCAGAGGACATACTATGAAGATATTAGGAACCAGAAAACACGTTAACATATAGCTGTTTATTTTGGAAGTCTCCTGGCTAATTTAAAACTGAAAGGGAAATTATGGTCGAGAATGATATGAGTACTATCGTAGAAAACCTCGAAGGAGAACAGGATGTCGATTGTAGGGAAGATAACTTAATCTCCAACCGTTCATTCTCCTAGGAGAATATTAACCGTAACATAGAGAATGTCATATTAGGTGACAGATTTATGTTTAAGAATTTATTTACGAACATCGTAGCACCGAGTGAGCTTAGCGCAAAAGACACAGGAGGCATTCCCGAACCAACTCCGTAACACTCATGTGTTGTTCGAATCTACCGGTATGAAGTCTAGCAGCCCAGTCTGAACTGCTTCGATGTTTTATTTCATTCCGACCTGGAATGGATCCCAAACATTAGAGCAGTGCTTAAGAACTGGTTGCACCAGCGTCCTGTATGCGGTCTCCTTTACAGTAGAAGCACTCTTTCCTAAAATACTTCCAATAAACTGAAGTCGACCATTCGCCTTCCCTTGCACAGTCCACGCATGCTTGTTCCACCTCGTACCGCTTTGCACCGTAATACTTGTGTATAACTTGACTGTGTCAAGCAGGACACTAGTTATACTGTATCCGAACATTATAGGATTGATCTTCCAACTCGTCTGCATTCACTTATTTTGTATCTTCCTACAGTCTCTCAACTTCGACACCTTACCGTACACCACGGCATCATCAGCAAACATCCACAGATTGTCTCCTGTCCTGTCAGCCAAATCATTTATGTATATTGAGAACAACAGCGGTCCTACCACACTTCCCTGGGGCACTGCTGACGATACCCTAGTCTCTGATGAATACTCGCCTACGAGGACAACATATTGGGTTCTAGTATTTAAGAAGTCTTCGAGCAACTCACATATCTGCGAACTTATTCCATAAGTTCGTATCTGCGTTAACAACCTACAATGCGGTACCGTGTCAAATACTTTCCAGAAATCTAGAAATATGGAATCTGCCTGTTGCCCTTCATATATCGTTCTCAATATGTCATGGGAGAAACGCTTTCCAAAACCATGCTGATTCGTGCACGTAAACCTTATTATATTCGAACTGAGATTGTGTTCAAGGATTCTGCAGCAAACAGAAGTTAGGAATATTGGTCTGTAATTTTGTGGGTCCGTTCTTTTACCTTTTTTATATATTGGAGTCACATGCCCTTTTTTCGAGTCCCTTGGTACTTTACGCTGGGCGAGAGGTTCACAATAAACGCAAGATACGTAAGGGGCCAATTCCATAGAGTACTCGTTGTAAAATGGAACTGGGATTTCATCTTGACGTGATGATTTAGTTGCTTTCCAATCCTTCAGTTGTTTCTCTACGCTATATATACTCATTACTATATCGTCCGTGCGGGGGTCTGTCCGATGGTCAAATGACGGTATGCTTGTACGATTCTCCCGTGTGAACCATTTCTTGAAAATGAAATTTAAAACTTCATATTTCGTTTTTCTGTCTTCAACTGTAACAGCAGACTCGTCAACAAGGGACTGAATGGAAGCCTTTGACCCATTTAACAATCTTACATACGACCAGAATTTTCTTTGGTTCTGTGCCAAATCTTTTGCTAAGGTGTGACGATGGTAACTGTTGTATTCTTCCCGCAAAGATGTTTTCAGACACCGAATCCCTACGAACCTTCGCATGTCGTCGTTTATGCGCTCCCTTTTGAACCGAGAGTACAACAGCCTATAGTTCCTCAGCGTTCTCCGAATTTCGTTATTAAACCATGGTGCGTCTGTTCTATTCTTTATCCACTTACTGCCATAGGCTAAAATTTTGTCCATAATTCCTCTACATCCATCTTACTGGAACTAAGCGATGGCAATTCGCTGTCTAACCGAGATATTAGTAATGGATTATCTGCTCCATGTGCCAGAAACACTGCCCTAGCCTTCTTGACTGATTTATTAACTCTCGTAATCATGGTTGCTATAGTAACATAATGATAGCTAACCCTGTTCCCATATTGAGGCTGTCGATAAGGTCCGGCCTATTTGTAGCTACAAGATATAAGATATTTGCACTGCGAGTGGGCAGTCGAGCTGGTTGCTGAAGACTGTTTACAGAAAACGTTTTCAAAAGTGTTTCGCACGATTGCCTGTCTGCACTCACTGCAATCAATCTGCTGACATCTTAATCTATACTCGGTAGATTTCAGCCAGCTCTCGGTCCCAAGAAGAATCTTTGTGCTAGAACTTTCTTGGAGAGCAGCAAAATCGAAAACTTTTTTACGAATACTTCGACAGATTATTAATAAAATTGTGACAGTCAAACTGTCTGTATTTTGTACGCCATTTGTCTTCCTTTGCTACATATCGACTGGCGACCTCAAGCTACTGCCTACCCTAGAAGTGTACTCCACAAGTACTCTGCTACCCGAGTAGCCGCTTCCTTTCTGTAGTGCACCCCTGATCTATCACGATCCCCACACGATAACGCACGTCTAGAAATCTGACGTCAATACCGTCACGTAGTCGACGAAGCCTTTGTTTGAGACCCTCTACTCAGCTCCAAACCAAAGGACCCCGATCAACTCTGGGAATGATGCTGCAAATTGCGAGTTCTGCTTGCACCCCGCGCGTGGGGCCCGCAGTCTTCACCACCTCCGCCAGCCGCAGAATAAATATTGCATCGCCCTCGCCCGCCCTACACACACACCTCTCTAGCGTAGTAAGTTGGAGATCACTTGATGTCTCAGAACGTGTCCTATCAAGTGATCCGTTCTTTTAGCCAAGTTGGACCACGAAATTTCTGTTCTCCCGTTGTATTCAGTACCTCCTCGTTAGTTACATGATTTACCCATGTAACCTTCATCATTCTTCTGTAGCACCATATTTGAAAAAATTCTATTCTTGTCTGAACTGTTTATCGTCCGCATTTCAGTTCCATACAAGACTACACCTTAAACAAATACCTTCATATTAGGCTTCCTAACTCTTAAATCTATATTCGATGTTAACAAATTTCTCTTCTTCAGAATCGCTCTTCTAGCCATTGTCAGTGTACTTTTCCTCTCTACGCTGGCCGTCATTAGTTGTTTTCCTCACCAAATAGCAGAACCCACCCACTAATCTTAGTGTCTCGTTTCCTAATCTTATTCCATCATCATCGCTTGATTTAATTCGATTACATTCCATGTTTTGCTTATGTTGATGTTCGTCTTATAATCTCGTTTCAAGACACTGTCCATTCAACCATTCTTCCAACTGCTTAGATGTGTCTGACAGAATTACAATATCATCGGCACACATCAAAGTATTTATTTAATCTCCCTGAACTTTAATTCCCTTTCCAAATTTCTCCTTGGTTTCCTTTATGGCTTGCTCATTGTACAGATTGAATAACATCGAGGATAGACCATAGCCCTGTCTAGTTTCCTTCTCGACCACTGATCCGTCTGCATGCTCCTTACAACTGCCATCTGTAAATAGCCTTTCGCTCGCTTAGACTAATTTAGGCCTGCTCCCAACAGACTTTCAGAGAGCGTATTCCAGCCTATATTGTCAAAAACTTTCTACAAATCTACAAAAGATATAAACGTAGGTTTGCTCTTCCTTAACCTACCTTTCAAGAGAAGTCGTAGAGTCAGTTTTGCCACTTGTGTACCTACTTTTCTCCAGAATCAGAACTGATTTTCCCCGTTGTCGGCTTCTACCAGTTTTTCCATCCTTCTATAATGAATTCGTGTTGGTATTTTACACCCATGACTTATTTCATTAAACTAGCAGTTCGGTAATGTCCACAACTTTCAGCACCTGCTTACTTTGGAACTGGACTTACTATATTACATCTTTCTAGAAGTTTGAGGGTATTTCGATTGCCTCATACATCTTGCACACCAAGTGGAATAGTTTTGTCATGGTGTAATGCATCCATGCATTCCCTTCACGTGTTTATGCTAAGTATTACGTACATTTATCCGATCGGGAATGTTCAGTAGCAGTCAGGCTACATGTACATCTGACAATTATGCGTCAGCAAGGAGCATTAACGATAATATCATAGGAGGCAATGTTGTGCAATCTTAGGAGGGACAAGATCCCGAGTATTCGTGAGTAGGCTCTTACAGTCTGAGACAGTATTCTGAGACGAACTTCCGTCACAATGTCCGCGAACGTGACGTCAGATCCGCCTGGCAACACTGATCTAAAAGCCCATTGCCTATGCATTATGAGACGAGTAAAATTTCCATATGTCATTTCGGTGGTCTACACCTGATGCAACAATGTCAGGCAACTTGAATTCAGGGAATAAATTTGTAGTCCCATATGCGTGGGTGCAACACTTCCCTCGGTATGTTTCCACAAGGTTGCACAATCAATACAAAACCAGTAAACATGTGTATGGACGCATTAAGACTGTGACAAGCCTGAACTGAACAACATATCACTATAAGATGTTTTCTGACACCGACATTTTATGTTATAAAATGACAGAATTAATATAGAAGACTGAAGAAACTTCTTATTAATGTACGTCCAAAGTGCACTAGTTATCTGTCAGTAATGCAGACCTAAACAAATGCAAATCTAGATTAGCATTCATGAACAGCTTCAGTATACATTTAGTATATCACAGGACAACTTGTTATCCAAATATATTATTTCTCAAAACATCCGAAGTACTCATTAATCCTGTCAAAAGCACTAGTAAATAATGAAAAGGAATTTGGTCATTAACAGATGTACTGGTGAACAACGATAACTTACAAAGTTTCTGGACTATCACCTAAATGAATTACCCAAAGTTTTGGAATAATTATGTGTTAGATCACGTTAATGAAGTAATACAAATCGTGACAGCACCTTACACATTCAATAACTACTAAATTTAACAACTAAATATATACATGTGAAGAAAAACATAAATCATACTATTTCTGCACTCTGCAATAGAGTTGTGTATTTCACCCTGCTTTGTTTCACAATGTAACCTATAGCAGAAAGTTTTCCCTCAGTTGCATATAATAAGATCATTCATTAATTGAAACACTACTGTGAAGAGAGTGGCGAATAGTCGACATTAATAACCTTTCTGCATCGGTATTAATCACACGGGTACCCACAGATGGTTATTATTTCAACAAGTTCACCAATCTATGTTAAATAAAGTGGAAGTATTTTCACATGTGTCGCAGCACACTTGTCTTAGCGCATTATAAGAAGCAACACTATAGTGCATTTACTGACAAGAGAAAATATGCAGTGATTGTAAACAGTAGCAAAGTAAATACCCATGTCAGAAGATCCACAAAAAAGAAATGTCCAGTTCCCAGATGAAAGCTTGCTGTCCCTTTTCTAGAACTTAACTGATTACATGAAACATGTGGCCTCACTAAATGTCCAGATAATGTGCTCCTTTTTTTGGAAAATTTTGATGCAAGACCTTTTATCAAAGCTATCTGACAATGGGTTAGGTGAAATATTGAAGGGTCAGAGATGCTTCCACTGTCTGAAGTGAAAGAAAAGGGAGTCTGAACACTACCTGAATAAATCCAAAATCACAATTGCACTTGATGATTACCTAGCGCCATTCATAAGAGTAAACGTGATCTTACACATAAGCAGACCAAGGGCTATAAAGATTTACAATCCCACAGTGAAAAACTTCTGAAAAAAAAAAGAAATGTACTAGTTATGTCGGACATAATCTGCAGCAGCACAGTCTCTAGCTTTCACCAATACTGACTTTTCTTACGAGCTGTAAAAGAATGCAAAATTTAAATTATTTCTGCTGATAGCCATTCTTGCTGAACGCATAATTCATTTAATACTTTGCTCACAAATCAAGTGGGCTTTTATTTGTGAATGTAAGAGCACCTGTGTGAAGTCCAAAAATCGTACAATCTTCATAAAGGACTGGGTAGGAGGACTAAATAATTCAGAGATGTTTCAGTGAAATACCTGATCAATAGTAAGCAACTCAATAATGAGTATCAAAAAACAAATGTATACTTGTCCTATGATGGACTATGTGGAGTGCAAGTCCATTATAAATGTGCATTAGAAGAAAAGTAATCTTCACATATACTAGAATGCTCTGAGAAATGGTACATCAGTGGGACCATAACAAAGACCACATGCTAACCACTGAAGT
This sequence comes from Schistocerca gregaria, assembly GCF_023897955.1. Taxonomy (NCBI): domain Eukaryota; kingdom Metazoa; phylum Arthropoda; class Insecta; order Orthoptera; family Acrididae; genus Schistocerca; species Schistocerca gregaria. The sequence goes on from NC_064921.1 coordinate 222,560,672, forward strand.
GTCAAAATGACGCTATTAGCATGGAGCCATATTTGTCTCTTTGAACAATTCAGTTTCAATCTATACACGACTGAAGACTGGAAAGGTTTCCAAACAAAATATTGTGTCAGGTTGCAGGAACATGCCGCGACTTCATGCTAATCTTCGTAGATTACAACTTGAGAATAGATATCATAACATAACCCCAAATCAGTACACTGACTCACAAGCTGGCACCGACAAACGACAAGAAGCAGGAAAGAACAAATCGAAAGTAGGAAGCCAGAAACTACAATGTGGGCCCCCCTCGGTCAGGCAATTATACTTCCAAAGCATCACCTACGCTTATATTTTACAAGCCAAACTCTGTACTGTGTTTAGCAATCGATAACTGGGACACAGAATACCTTTGCGGATGTTTGAAAGCTCAGAATTCGCACAAATAATTAACTTGAAAGGCTTTCATCTGAAGACTAGCAATAAATAATAAATTCTACGCATTCATGATTTGTATTTTGGGAGGAGTGGCAGATGCAATTTCCTTAATGTGATTTCATCAACAACGTGTTGCACAAAAAAATTAATCCGACTAACAGTGCGCTATCCATCGGCCTTTTCTGCTTGAGATTAGTTTGATCAGTGAACGCAACTCCCTTACAGAAACACATACTTTAGAGCACATAGCATGTTCCGCAGTATATGAATCACAAGATGTTATATAGCAGGCACGAAAGTTAAGTAAAAAAAGAGTTAGTGTAAATATACCAAGAGTGCTCATGCACGATGCCAGCCATCAGTTTTTACTTTGTGAGTGAACCAATATATGCCCTCTGGAAAGTACTGGGTATAGTGCCTTCCAACCTGCAAGCCCAATGGCTCCCAAAATCATCGGTGGTATGTAATGCCATGAAATCAAATTCCAATATCTGGATTACCTTCACTGTTATGTCACTGGTGATGAACATGCGATTCATGGTCAGCCAGTTTTATAAACTGCCGACAGTAACAGTTTTCGTCGATATTCCTACCTATGTACTTCTGTCTTTCAGAGTAGTGTGGGCCCTTGCAGGCAACACAGTATTTATGTTGAAAGACTTGCGTTTATTCCTAGAGACCCTTGAATATTTTGACGGTTATGTACACAAGAATAATCGGAAAAGTAACAAAGTGCTAGGAATAGCATTAATGATCACTTTTACTATTCTTATAACAGTAGAATGTGGTTTAGCTATTTTTTATGATCAAATGCATATTCGTGATGAAGCAATCCTACGGTTGATGCTGTATGCGGTGGTTAGAATGCTGGAAAACCTCATAACATTGCACTGCATCCTGCTTGTTCTCGAAGTGCGGATAAGATTCCAAATTATCAATGACAGTGTCCTCAAATCAGCTGCCTGCAATGGTGACAGTCGGATATCTCGCATCCTGCTGGGAGACATTATTCCACCGACAGAGGAGGACTACCACTCGAGAGTGAACCAGCTAGACAAGGCTCACGCCGTTCTGTACCGTGCAGCGGAATTGCTGCAGCGACACTTTGGACTCACTCTGGTCCTACAAGTAATTCAAGCACTACACACTCTCATATACGGCTCGTACGAGATTCTGATGCTTTGGACTGACCACGAAGACGGCCGTAACATCGTGATCAGCAAGTCCATCTTATATTCTGCACAGTGGATAGCTACGTACCTCGTGGGCGTGATTGTTCTGGTCGTGTCCTGCTCTGCGACGGCGGACGAGGCACAGCGCACTCGCGTTCTGGTGGTCAGGGCCGCCACGCTGGGGTGGCGTCGAGGCCTGCAGCCGGAGGTGGAGGCGATGCTGCTGCAGGTGGTGGCTCTGCCGCCGCTCTCTGTCAGGGCTGCCGGCTTCCTCACGATCGACCGAAGACTGCTGGTGTCTGCCCTCTGCGCTACCATCACGTACTTAGTCGTACTGGGTCAGATCTCATTTGCTCAGCAGCCAAGTACTTAATTAAACACTTTACTATTTCACAAGTCCATCAGTCAAGCTTCTCTTTTTGAGCACAAAGCTTCAAGTATGAACTCACTGATTATTACTGACACTATTATTAAATATTTATGCTGAGGGTGTATTACAGATTGTGACAATCGTCAGCCTATCTGACATTCACGACATTCACATAATGGAGGTTGAGAATATGCAGCAGTGCAGTCAATTTCTGTGGATTAACATTTGGATGAAAATGTATTAATAATCACCTAGCAGAAAATGTCATTAAAATCGGAAACATAATCTCTGCACAATGTATAAGTTCTTCCTACATGTAGATCCACGCTGATAATACCAGTTGCAAATATGAGAGAACTGAATAGCATTAAGTACTTGAACTATATGAACCAAGCTGTAAATATAACACTGCATGTATTGGTTTGCTTCCAACTAGTGCGCTATTGTTTATTATCTAAAGTGTTGTTTTGAATCTGTTATAAACCTGTAATTCCTTTCGGCCTTGTGCCTTTACTTAAAGCTACTTGTAATATAATTTGACTTAAAGCGAATACTTGTGTTTTTCTTTTGCCTGAAAGTTCTCTTTTTCTTTGTAATAGCGCTCCTGTGATAACTGCTCTTTCCTTGATTATATTACTCACACCGATTCTTTGTCATCCCTGGTCTCCTTAGAAAAATCACAACTAGTGCTAATTCCAGAATGTAATTGTAATTTCTAACTGAATTGTAGATTTCTCTGCTAATCTTACAGTCATTAAGTTTACGCTTCTCCATTATCAGAATGAGCGCTGTACACAATCCGTTTTCTTTCTGTGCAGAACTGTACAATATTAATTACTTTTAATCGTTAAAGCAATAATGTTTCACACTTGCCACCATCTCGGCCATATCTTCTCTGTTTCATATACCTCTGTAAACTCAGCAAACCTTAAGTCTGTGATTTCCTCTCCTTCAGCGTCTGTGAAAGCCACCACACACAGACGAACCAGTCGCCGACACTCTCTGCAGAGCGAGTCTGCCCAAACTCATTCGCCTGTGAGTGGACGACATTGTAGTGGTCGGGTTCGTGATCCAGGTGTGGCAATGTGATGACAAACACCTATGTGCGAGTCCCAACCACTTTTTAGTACAATAGAAAAAAAACATTTCCTTTTTGTAACAAATTTAATTTCCGCTGGAAACCTAGTGTTTTCGAGTTATTCAAACGTAACTCCACCCTCACATTTATCCTTCACCTGTCACGATTTGTAGCAAGTCTTTCATAGCACCACCATCCCCCCCTTTCTCCAACACTGTGAACAATATCCAACGATACCAACTACTTCCGATATTCGATCTTTTTAGGTGTCTACTGATTGGGCTATTATGCCACAGGCTATTGGTTCACCTTACTAATTTAAACATGCCTTGGAAGGTAATGAGAGAAAAACGACTTTTGAAAACATTATTCTAGAACTCATTACGTTGACAATTCGAATCAAACTTAACTCTTACGAGCACAGTAGTTTCGTAGTTATAAGACCTGATGAATGACTCTATGTAATTGTTTATTTTAGGCTGTTCAGATTTACAAAACTGTTATGTAAAATTTACACAAACGTCTAATTCAAAGCCTGTAAAGGCTCGACTAAGATCCAAAAAAGTCGAATAATTCCTGCAGCGCAAATTCTTTCAGTGTGGTAGAATGAGTACCATGAACAACATACTAGAAATCCAGATGGTGGAGGTTGTGTGTGAGAGGGGAGTCTTTGAAGGTCCCTTCTGTTCATTTTTCTTGAATGACTCGGAAACTTCGGTCAGTAGCTAAAAAGTGCCCGAATAGAAAATTTACTTTCATTAATTTTCGTACAAAACGGTCCTGTGAACTTTTTCTGTACACAAAATTGCATGTAGCGAGCGACAGAACATGAAAGTCTCGTGCGTAATTTTTGAAGGCGAGATGTAACGCTTAGGGTTGCATAAAACGATATGGGTAGGGGCAGATGAGTCACTCTGTGTGTTTCTTAAGGCTGAAAGTCCGAACAAACGGGGTGGGGGTAACGTCACATATATTTGATCTGGCCTCAAGTACGAGTCCTAAGCATGTTGAAACCAAACGAAGAATGAAAGACTGAATTCACGGTCACTGAACTAAGTGTACAGAGCCATCAGTGCTTAAGCGGTGTCGTCCCTATGCAGCCAGGAATTACGATCACTTCATTATTGGGAGACATGAACATAGAGTTTTTGACAGTCTCTCCCTTCACAATGACCTAAGGATACTGGTGGCAACAACATGAGCATTCTTCCAGTATAGTCAAAATGGTGCATAGTAGCACAGTTTCAGACTTAATTGCAAAGAAAAAGACTGACACAGTCAAAGACATAGGATAACCGGCTCCAGGTCTCTCAGCACATGATATATTTCTGCTCAATTCCTCACAGCCCTCGAAGCTCAAATCGCGTCACATAACTTGTAAGAACGTTAATCATATAACTTGTGACTCTCTAACAACTAACTTCTCAGAAATCAGGTGGGAACAAAATATTAGAACGTTTACAGCCGATGGCGTTTTTTGAGAAGTTACGAACAGCTCGCAGTTCTCTATCAAAAACAAGTTTGCATAATTATAGACCGTGTAAGAAAAACTCTTGCTTCTTGCCTGGCAGGTGATTTACCTCAAATGATGAACAACGATTCTGCTCACAGATGTTCCAAGGCAAATTAGAAAACACACTGCAACGAAGGGTACAGAAATTTGCAAAAAAATATAAAGCAACGTGTTCACAATGCCAAAATCAGGCTCGCTCGTTGCTTTACATGCAAAGGCACAACACCCGCGGTTCTGTAAAGGAATCTCCGTAGGTTGAGCGTTGAAAAGGCAAAATCGTGAACTGCTTTACGAGTCTCAGCTGACGAACTGAATGAATTTTTTCTCAACAGTAGTCAAACCCCATTCGGCAACGAACTAATGTCCACAAAAATATCCAAACTCTGTTCATTACTATTCATAATCCCATCGCCTTCTTCCTAAAACAGGTTACAATAAATACAACAAGGAAAGGAATAATGATAATCCCTTCTGAAGGGATAGGCAACAACGATGTTAGCATAACCACGATCAATAATGTTTTATGTAGCTTAGTACATATTTGAACAGCCCTACTCAATTTCTCTCCTGTTAGTTGACCACATACTACTCAACAAATAAGAAACATTGTCTGACCTAGCCCTAAGCACGAGAAACCACTTCACTTTCTGATTACTGACTAATCAGTATCCTATCTAGTGTATTCCAGAACATATTGTTTTCAACTAAATTACTGGATACTGACGTAAATTCAACTTAAATGACAAATATTGGTCCAGTACTCACTCGCATAAAAGGTAGAACTACTCCAAAAAGACATCTGACGACCTTAAATATGCGATGAAGGGAAGGTCACATATCGGCACTATAGACTGTCTACTGTGAGACCATACTCAGAAAAATTCGATATCCAAAATTTTCAGATTGTTCCCAATTTGAAATCGTTTTGAAGAGCCAGGAAGGAACGACTGTGGTAATGAATAGTCGTTTAAAGCATGTTCTCCCAAGTGTGCCACCGGGTCGGTTCTGGGCCCTTTATTGTTTTCCATCTATGACAGTCAGATCTCATCGATTACATCCTCTTGCACATATCATTTTTTGCCGATGACGTCACATCAGAAATTAAGTTTCTGTCATCCCATCATGATCAAAATACTCAGTGTCACAGGTCTAGAACCGTACCTGAGCTGATCCATGAAAGAAAAGCATTCACAAACTCGTATGTAGCTGCAGTGTGCCTCTAGATCAAGCTGCCCTGCACCCTTCAGCATTTCAATGCCCTGTTGGTTTTAAAAAGAAGCTAAAGTACTTTCTTCTGTCAGCACATAGAGTTTCTACATAGATTAATACATTTCGCCAATTTCCCCTTACTGCATAACCTTCCTTCCCCCCCCCCCCCCCCCACCGACTTACGCTTCTCTCTCTTTTGATTTCTCAGTCAGTAACATCACTTTTTTCTCCTATTTTTATTAATTGTGTTTTTTCAGACTCCTTTGTCTCTACCCTCTTCTGCCCCTTCGCTCTTGTCCACTCTCATACTTTAAATTTATCTACTTTTAATTCATATTTACTGTTGTACTTCCCATGAGCGACTGTAAACTGTGCGTTTTTCTGCGCTACTGTTGTTTCTAAATGTTGTATTCTATATTACACGTAGTGTATAAACATTTATAGTAAATTATGTCATGTAAAGTATGTAGAATGCCTTGATAGAGCTAACAGAGAACCAAATACCTTTAAGTATGCCATGTCAAACAAATCAAAAAATAAAATTAATAATATGAGCTTGCACATAACTGTACATCATAATAACCCGTTGCTGATAGTAATGAAACTAATTCAGAAGTTATAGATTTAAGAACATTGAATTTTGGGTCTACGGCGTATCCAAGATATACTTGAAACCCTTGGTGAAGGCAATATACAGTATTTTGGTGGACTTACATACAAAAAACTATGGATCCAGCCGATATGTATGTCCATGATCAGGCCTTAGGCTTATGTGTATGTCCCCCCCCCCCCCCCCCTTCCCATGTTCTGTTTGACATTTTATGGAAAATTTGAAGAGCTGTGCTTCAAAAGGTTTCCTCAACGTTTTGTGCGATTCTTCATTAGTGTTTGCCGACATTGAGCCACATGGGCTTGACTGTCTCCCATAACGGGCTGTGGGCCTCACTGAAGGCATTTCAGTGGGGCTGGAGATGATGCAAGTCCACGTTCAACCCAATTAACAAGTTTTGTTTTAGGAGGTAAGATCTTGACAAAGAGATCTCTACTCCCACTCATTACCTCTCTCATTGCCTGCCCTATCTGTGGATATTCGGGTACACAAAAACTGATTCACTCAATCACACACACACACACACACACACACACACACACACACACACACACACACACACACACATCACTAAAGGCGCCCAACATTGCAACAGTTTTCCCTCACATGAGCCGTGGCTTCACGATCGAAACAATGCAATACTGACACAAATGCTTTTCGGCAGGGACATCACTTGTACAAAGTCAAGATGCGTTTGTGGGTTTCTCAGGCACCTTGTAAAGGAGTGGCTTCCGCTAAGGCATTCCATTGGTGGTGCCGAAAGAAACTTAGTTCGGTAGCATCGAACGTATTACGGAATTTTGTCGATAATTCATCTATTTCAAAAGATATTATATCAAACAAAACGTATAGAGAAACAGAACTAAACACTTATTACAACGGCGCTCCTCTTATGCACAGTAAGAAATTTATATATTTCTGGAGAATATGATATTAAGTGTTTGTATAAGAGAGAGCGAGAAAGGTTGCCCTAACTGTCTTTTTCGCATGTCTGCACGAGATACAAAACCTACGAGCACTAACTTCGAATATCTCTCTCGCACACACAGCTGCGCAAGCGCGCTCACATATTAATTCTTCACTCCTCACAGGGTATGTTCGTTTACTTTTACGTGGCAGTCGCAAGCAGGGGGAGTTTTGATGTATGGTTGCTTAAGATACCGGTAGATATCTGGTCTGAACTACCTCGTAACGACACTAACAAACTTAGCTAACAACTGCGCTCTAGCCGTTACCAAATGATTTATGTGCTCAGCTTTGCTTTGAGTTGTGCGTGGTGGTCGCTTCCTTTTCTTATTTTAAAATGATCGGAGAGAGCAGTCTTGCTCTGTCACAGGATTTGAATATGGCTCTCACAAAACCAAATGGAATCAGAGATCTATATGTATGTTATTACGTCGGTCCTGCCGTCGCAGGGGCGCAGAACACGGACGCAGGCTGCCAGACCTGTGAGAGGGACGTGACTTGCCTCCACACTCCGCTCTTCTCCCCTCAACCGCCAAAATACTTAGTTTGTTTACGTTCACGGCTTACTGACAGAAAAGTGTCCTATACAACGAGTGTCAGTACGAGAAATAATAGAGCATGTATAAATTATTCGAACTTGTAATCTGGATTTTGCGAAGCAAATTTAATCAAATTATCAACATTTAAAACTAGAAGCATTGTACTCACCAAAAGCAGCAACTACTTGACCTTGGGAAGACAACTTCAAAGTAATTAGTAGGAACGAAATTGTAAATCGATTTGTCGCTTCTTCTTATTGGCAAATAAATCTGTCACCTCAGATTGAAATGTTCAACTTGGCATATGAATGAATTTTCACAGGATAGGATGGCTAAGGAACTCAGTCATTCTTCTTTCTTGGTGTTTCGTAGGAACGTTTTAATTCTCTTGAGCACTGAAAACCACCGCCCAGATTCTGATGTCGACATAGGTGTCGTGATTAGCAGTTCCGAAACTTTAACAGTCGCATCGAATGTGTCACAAAGTTCATCCTCTAGAATCATCGAAAGAAACGAAACTATGTCAGCCTCTGCTCTCAACTCAGGCCTAGCATAGAAGACTTGAACTCACCCTTCAACTTTCTTTTTTCCAGGAATATACATGTTTCTTTCATTTCAAGGTATTTTTCTGAAAAATCTGTGATGTATTTGTCAAACTGATTTACATCAAACAAGATGGCTGCAATGAGGTGTCCAGTGAACTGAAAACATAGTTTTATTTCAGAAAGGACGGCACCGCACGCTTCCAAAGCATCTCTTTTTTTATGCCCATCAAGAATCCGCGGCTTCCTGGCAGCCATCATTTCGTCTTTTTCGAAACGAATCTCGCTAATGATGGAGTGAATGCCATCTCTGATGTTTTGCATTACGATTTCAAAGTTCTCGTTGTCTTGGGTTGCTGTAGTTGGTTCGGTTACCATCTGCTGAAGCTGAAAAAAGTATGTCTGCATGAGGCATCATCTTACAGAAAAATGATAGCTAGAAAATGAATTCGTCATCTTGCGGTCTTTGTTTGTAAGAATGAGCTTTTCAATAGCAGAAGATAGCTCTATAGTCTCAATTGTTTCAGTCAAAACAGTAACAAAACTTTTCCCTGCTTTCAAAAACATCTTCTACTACTGGGGGGGGGGGGGGGGGCAAGCTTTTTTGAAGAATGCTATGCGACTCTTTTGATCTCTGTGGCGAGTTAGAAAAGAAAAAAGAATTACCTGAAAGGAATGCAAAAGAGATGCGGGCTTGACGATTAACTGAGGCTTCCGTAGACATAAGGTTAAACTGATGCGCATAACAATGGATGTAGTTTGCATTTCGATATTTGTCTTTCATTAATTTCTGAACCCCGTTCGACTTGCCACTCATAACGTTTGCACCATCGTATCTCTGCGATATTAGTTTGACTCGATCATCACTAATTAATGGTTCAGTTTCTTTCAGCATACTCTCAACTATAGTATGAGAATTCCGACATTTTGGATTAACAAAGTTGCAAAATCTTTCTACAGGTTATCCCTCAACAACATAACGCAAAACAAAAACCAAATGAAATTCGCATGACACACCTGAGATTTCATCGACAATTGTTGTAACATAATCGGCACGTTTTATTTCTTTACGAACTTCATAATGGTACACTTCCAACGTGCATTGTAGTAGTTCGTCCTGAACAGTCTCAGAAATGCCTTTGAACGCTGAAATGCTAGCACATTTGGAGCAGTCGTTCCATACCAGAATTGAAGCGTGCATTGCCACTGCCAGTAGCCATTTTGAACACAGCCTGTAATGGTCAATTGTTTCGTTACTGGACAGAATCCACAAAACTACCGTATCCACTGGTGTTGTCCTTTAGTGTGAGCTGCCACAGGTATTGTACAAGCGTCAGTGTGGGAACTTTAAAAACACGTAAAAGACTCACACTAGAATCAGACAACGTACACCACTGACAGTCTAATTTAATCTACTTTTAGTTTGCTAATATCAATGGGCATTTTTCCATTTAAAAAACTGTATGTCTGCACAAAAAATACACTAAGTATTGTTAGAGCCAGTTGATTGGCTAACAATACGAGCCTCTGACTACCTATCTGCGAATTCTGTGAAAACCACACATCAATAGTACTTTCCATGTCCGCAATATCTGCCGTGCCGTGCAAGGTGATTCATCTTGTATACCAGCCGATACCGTGTGTGCGAACTAATTTACATGAACATCCGACCATGTCTTCTGGGTGCTCCGGTTTTGTTGCCGAGTCATATAGTTCAGCCTGCGACTCGTGAATCTCTACATCAGCTTAATTTTTCCTGGTTTCCTGAAATTGCATTTGCATGCTGTTTTTAATATATATTTGTTGACTTCCAACAGAGGTTAATTATGGAAGACAAATTTACATTTAGGCAGGAAGATATCGCAAAGATACCAGTTTGTGTTCAGAAACAAATATGGTGGTCAAGCATAAAGAGTGCAACTTAATCAGATGGCCCAAGTAATTTACTAAAATAATGTAATGTAGTCTTTTCACTATCCATTGTTCAATAAGCAGAAAAAAATCTTCAAAATTTCTATCGACATCTTTCTGGTTTGCTTTGATTTCTTTTTGCTGTACTGCCCTTAATCAAATAATTTCCTCTTGGGTTATCTGATTCTTATTCCTTAATTTGTTGTTGCTGCTATGTTTCTTATTAATTTTTGTAAAGGATCCACAATACTATTTCTGAATTTTCTTTCATCTTTCCGCTTCTGTTTTCACTGACCGTCAATATCTGCTGTGTCCCATTCAGGGAGAAATAATAGTCAGACTAAAAATGTGAATTCGAATTTTAAAAGCTTATTGTATGCCATTGGTTTGTTGTCACCGTGCAGGAAACTGCTCCGAGATGATTTGTGCAGTGTTCCACAGCATCGTTAATTATTGGGAGGGGGCATTTTTCCTTAAATAGTCTTTAATAATTTTGGGATGGAATATGATTGTGCAGGAAAGCAGTTTTATCATGCTACTGCACACGATATATGTTTCCACCACAGTGATTACAAGTGTTCATATTTGTTACCTTTGAATCGATTGCGAATTGGCAAATTCGAAAATGAAGTCCGGTGTATTTTCCAATAAGTACTTCATGTCATAGACTGATTTTGGATTCTTAGAGCAAATTAAATAACAAACTATCTTTGGTTGAATACCACTCTCGTACAGAAACGATATGTGTTGTAGCCAATATTGCTAATGCAAACAGGTCAAGGAAGTGACTTGAGGAAGATGTCAATTAAGGTGAGTGCGCAACACGTGCCACTCCTTCATACTAGTACAAGAGCTAATGTTGGTCTGACATTCGCTGTCAGGTTTGCCTAGAAGCGCAGAATGCTCGCTTAGGTGTGCTTTATAGTGTCTGAAGGGATGCCTGTTTTCTGTATAAGAACCAAGCAAAAGAAGTAGAAAGATATTTCAAAAGTAAGCTGATCTGCAAAGTACAACCTTTCATAAAATGCATACTAACGACTTCTATGTTGTAATAAAACCACTGTGTACAGTCTTAGAGATGGCAGGGCTAATGCCCTCCAAACAACTGTCTAGAGAGGATTCATCAGAGATATTCAAAGTAGTAAAAGCAAAGTCTAATATCTCTTTTCTTTTAGTGGTTACCACATTAGTCATGGACATGTATGCAATGCTCAGACTTTACCAGGAACTGCCACGAATCACTGTTATCGTAGATGTCGCAATGAGACTAGTCAACTATTCAAGAGTACTTTGGCCATTTGCACATAGTACAGTGTTTATGTTGAGAGACATGAGACTGTTTCTAGAAGCTCTCGAATACTTCGATGAACGTATACAGTACAAAAAGCAGGAAAGAGGAAATCTCATCGGCTTACTGTTGTGCTGCATTTCCATTCTGCTAATCCTGGCAGAATTCGCTTTAGCTCCTGTCTATTTTCGCCGGTACCCTGAGAATACACGCGTATTACAGTGGATATTGTCTGTAGTGATCAGGGGCCTGGAATCCCTCGTCCTGCTACAAATCACCACACTTGTACTCGAACTGCGAGAGAGATTTCGTATACTCAACGACTGTATCCTGACGACTGCCACTCCTCACAGCAACAAGCACATTTCTCGTATCCTCCTGGGCTATGTTCGACAACCGGATCTGGCAACCCAGCTTGGAGTGGTCCGGCTGCAGCACGCACACGCAGTTCTCCAGCGGGCAGCAGAAATCCTGCAACGCCACTTCGACATCACCTTGGTTCTGCACGTGACGACAGCGCTCTCCGCTCTCATATACGGTGCGTATGAGTTCCTGGTGATGTGCATGGCGCCAGAGAAGAGCCACGCCACCGTGGTCAACAATTCCAAGGCGTCGGCAGCAACGTGGCTGACGTCTCACATCCTGAACCTGGTGGCTGTGGTGCTCTCCTGCTCGGCGACGGTGGACGAGGCAGAGCGCACGCGCGACTTGGTGGTGAGGGTCGCCACGCTGCAGGGGCGCCCCTTTCTAAGTGCTGGGATGGAGCCGCTGCTGACGCAAGTGCTGAACTCTCGCCCGCTGTCGTTCGAGGCTGCCGGTTTCTTCACCATCGACCGCCATCTATTGGTGTCCGCTCTCTGCGTCACCATCACATACTTAGTCATATTAGCTCAGATTTCTCTCAGTTAACTAATTATTTGGCAGTCTTTTAATTATGAGAAAATATACAAAAGAAACCGAACTAATTATTTGTTCTGCAGAGTTTCTGTAGTACCGAGTATTGCCGTTAGGAGTTTGTAGAGTGAACATCCAGAGTCAGTAAGCCAAGTGCCATCACTGAAAAAGATCAGGACTAGTTTCAGCAGAATTTATAGTGACAACCGTTTCGTGTGATAGCCGATTTTGCAGTTGCTGCTTTTGTGAACGGCTTTTGGCCCAAGAAAAGTGGACAGAAACTCCTGAATTGTTTGGAATTGGTACGTATAAAACTTTAGCGTTTGAGTGGATTTCGCATTTCAAAAATGGGAAATTGATGGAAAACACACTGGCAAGCATGCAGCCTCCCTACAACAATTACGAAATCAATATTTTTGTCATAGTCAATAGCTCCCCACACTACTTGGAGAGTAATACACCCTGAGAATCGCTGCTTCCTTTGATCTTACATCAGATCATCTTCAGACACGTTTGATGTTGACTCGGTCTCTACATCAAGCAGGTTTTTTGTCGGCTGTGGTACAGTGTAGCGGTAAGCGATGCATGACAACTATAGACCTCAATCCAGCTTACCGCAAAATATCCCCGATGGTTCATGGTGAAATGCTGCCGTAATCTTTGCCCTGATATCAATTGATTCATCTGCCTTTTCGTCAAAACCACCCGAAAAATTCCACAACCCTTTCGTCGTGTATTCCTTTTGGAAGGTCCCGTGCCTTTTTGGCACACTGGTGTCTTGCGCCTATCTTGTCACCACTCATTCTACAGTCACTACACTTTACCTGTAAGATGTCTGTTGTGATGATCGCATGTTCCTCATGCCAGGAATGCGACCTTTCTTAAAGTCCGGAAGATTGTGATAAGCTACACGTCCATTCCCTTAGGGCATGCTGTGTAACATTGGACAGTAGCGATATCTATCACTTATACCCACCATTCTTCATCTGGGGTATGGGGTTTCTATAAATAAACTCGCTTTACTATGAGATATAATCAACGCATCTAACAGGCATGGGAATAGTGAAATTTAGTTTGGCAGCATATCGTCAAGGCGATACGATATTGCATTGACAGTGTTATTTCGAATTACGATGCAACATTCCTTCGGACATGCATGAATTTCTGAAAGAGAGGCACTGCTGCGACTGCAGCTATTATCAAATAAATGAAATGTATTCGCAGTTGTGATGATGAACAGTCCATCAGTTGCGTAATGGAATGGCGGATTTCTCGCTTGTAGCGAACGGTTGCCTTACCATTAGACTATTCAAATACGACTCAGGCCCAGACCGAAATTTCGAGATGTCGTCAGCCATGTGTCTATAGCCTGTACTGGTACCTCGATTAAGTATAATCTCGTACAGATGAGACACTTTCCTTGAAAGCAGCTTGCCTTGTGTTGGCGGGTAAAAGCATCCTTTCAGTGCCAGTGTTATTTCGAATTTCGATGTGATGTTTCTTCTGACGTGTATCCACTGCAGTATCGTATTTATCTGCCAACACTGGGCAAGCGACATTCAAGCAAATGTCACCCCTGTACTATAATATACGTAATGGATGTACAAGTACAGGTTATAGACACACTTGGAAGTGTCGAAGGATATGAAAGGCAAGCAGTAGTTGAGAAGTGAGAAAAACAGCATTATAACTTTTTATCGATGTTACTCAGTCTATCCATTGAACAAGCTGTGAAGGAAACCAAGGAGAAATCTGCAAAGTGAGTTCACTCTCAGAGAAAAGATATAAAAACTTTGAAGTTCGCTGATGACATGCATCATGTTGACGTTCGCTAATCCACCACTTGGAATGGATCCGTTTCTGGGACGACTACCTATCTCTCAAGCTAAGCTATATATAGTAGGTCAGTTTTTGTTGTGCTGCGTTGTACTCAGTGGCTTTATACCAGTTTTTATTAACACAACCGAAAAATCACTTTTTACTTTCGTAGTTGAATCAAATCATTGTAACTACCATGAATAGGATTACTTATGTATGTTCAATTGTATGTGCGTTTTGGTATTGGTAACGTGTAGTAATATGATAAAAACAAGTAAAATAGTTATAAAAATCTTTCCACTGTTGGTAACACAATTTTCTTACATGTTATTCATACGTAGCACTTGTTTCTAAAATGCCGTCTTTGCTTACTTAAATATATACAGAGTATATGTTGTGTAAATACAACAGAAAAAGGATCCTTGAGCACTGGAGATTTTTGTATTTATATTTCTATTAATCTCTGCAATCAAATCATTAGTTTCTACACGCTATTTCTGCTTACCTCAGTGTTTACAAAGTGTATATGATGCTGAACGTGGTGTAAGTACGACAGAAAAAGGAGACTGTGACCATTGGAGGTATTATTACGTTCATATTTTTGTTATATTTGCAATCAAATGTATCCAAGATCTTAAAGCCATGTACTAAAACAGAGTTCTGTTTTCGTCTTCTGGTACTACTCAGTGCTCCAGGTTACACCTAAGTCGTACTCACGTTACATCATAGTAATTCATATAAACTATGTAAACTTGGGCCTCATCAAATAAAATAAATGTTGACTTCTAACTGTAAACCTGTGTTTCAGCTGTTATCAGTAATAACCATGGCAAAACCTAACTTAAAATTTTCGCATTTAATGTTGATCACTAACTACAATCACATGATATTTTCTGGAAAATAAACCAAAAAAGGAATAAGGATACCATGTCAATAAATTTGCACCCTGAAACATCGATAGGGTAATTTTGATGCTAAGAAACATTATAAAACAATGCTTAAACTAATTTTACAGTACGATCATGCAGTAATAAATTTAATTCTGAAATCACAGGGTAGGGTTCAAAGATTTTGACTAGTGATGTTGCATCAGGGGCCTTTGAGAAGAGGATACTTGTATGACGAAATTGCTTCCGTTTATTGTAGGGCATGAAATTAAAGAGAATGGATTCTTGCATTTAGCGGTGTTCATTGATACATGAGTCTAGTATCGTGACTGGTGTAGAGAGTTATGAGGGAATATTGTAGCTGTTTAAGAAGTTTCTTGGAAGTGGTTGCAGTTTATGTGGAAGAGATTTGCTTAAAGTTTTGTCTGTAGGAACCATTTCAAAACAGTGATTTGTTCGGATGCTACTGTTTTTCACTTCAGTAAACTAAAATTTCTTGTGAAGCAGGTAGTGAGTAACACTCCTTTTGCATGTCGTACTGTTTTCTTATAACTTTCTGAAATGTTAAATTCTCCTCTTTGCGCCGATACAGTGAAAAAGGAAACTAAATAAATGTAGAATCATTGGGAATGTTTATGGAGATTTATGTGACATTTATCCAATCAAGTTCAGGCAACAGTCAACATTCGCACAGTAATCTACCAAATCAGAACTACAAAAGACCTTGCTGGATTTCTTGACTTCTGGAAAAAGTAAATTTGCTCTCTCTAGACTAAAGTAAAGCTATCAGCAGGTGGAAATCATTCGAAGTAATGATAAACTACAGCTGCAGTTAAGTAAGTAAAATTCAATCATTTTAATGAGTCGTTAACTCAAGTTAACCATAATCTGACACAATCTATAAAGGGCGCTTAAAGCAAACTCGAATGAAGGTGGGCAGTGTGATATAATGGGTAACTCAATTTTCTGTTATCCCAGTGGCCCTTATCTTATTAGAGTTAGTGTACACTGAACTGACAGGTACAATTACGAGAAGAGTAAATGAAAACAAATACTTTGCATATCTGTTGTCTTAGCGAATTAATAACGGAAGAAGGTCAGGTAGAGTTTATCGGGAACTGCAGTAAAAACATATGCAAAAACATACATTTTCACAGTCAGAACATTCAGTTGGTAAAATGAGGTTGACCGCGTTACGTTTTGAGCCACTGCGATACTGTATCGGTGGAAATATGAGGAGTAAATGAATGGCTGGCGTCAATCTCAAACAACTGCCGTTTGTCAACAAGAAAATGATAGTTTTTACTGAAGCTGTGGGTCAAACACGGTGATCCCATGCGTCAGGGGCTGAAGTGTCAGAACACTTCACAGAGGCTTCACGTGGCTAGATACTGAATGGGAGAGTCATTGATGCCAGAGTCATTATTCTGAATGTCTTGTACATAAATTACTGCGAGGAGATAGTTATGTAGTGGCACTACTCAGTATTTTAGTTACAGTAAACCTATTAAATATTTCAGTGTAAGTGACTGAAAGTAGGGTGGAGGCCGCCATGGAGTGCTAACCGGATCAAAATCGATGTCATGTTACCAGGTGTACTATTTTTTCCTCGCCAGCAGTATGCATATCCTTCAAAATTAACGCTTTGTCATTGCTTCTAGGCCACAGCTTCATTATCACTCTTGAACGTTAGTGACTGATTGACTAACTCCGATGTCTCGAAAGAGTAGGCAGTTTTCTTTCGATTCCCAAGCAGTTGGCATGAAACTGTAAACTGCAGATTTTTCTAACATATCGCAATACCACAGACACCACAACAGAGAAGCTAATATCGATCTTTAGTAAAAGTATTGGTAATAGTACCCACACATGCAATACATCTGCTACAGGTGTGGACTACTTCCTTGACATCTCCAGTTATACCAAATTAGTAGACACAATGTAGCGTCACTGTTCTTCACTACAATCGTCTAGAAATAGGCTCAACGTGAATTGGCATATTGAAGCATGATTCATTATTATCCATTCTCACTTTACACAATCGAGTTAGCCGATTCCGTAATAAATGCTTAGCACTGCAACCACCCAGGAGATGGTTGCTCTTGGAAACTGATATGTGGCTGACACTTAAGCCACACCTTTTTCTGTCAAAGGTAGGTTGTAAAAGAGAGGTGTGACCTCCTAGACGTCGTCACTACTTTCAGGGTCTTCAGGTAAGTGTGATAGAGCGCCTGCAGTTATGTGTTGTAATGTTGGATGTATTGCATTTGCTACTGCTAACTACTTAGGAAAAGAATCTAATGTTGGATGCATTTAGTAGCTTCGTCTGGTGGCAAGTTGCTGGATCGAAAATGGCCCTCAGATGTTTATGATCTATCTCTAAGTGACGCTGACTGCTTTCAAAGAAGGTACAGAAAGTTTTTTACACCAGAGATGGTAAGTTTCAGTATGAGGGAATTTGGACAGGAGTCGAGCATTTTTTTAAGGATAGCCAGCTTACTATATTTTTTATGGAACACGATGGCTTCTATGCTACGATCTGAGGTCTCAGGAGATTTTTGCATTGTCGAATGTCAGTAAAGGCGCTGATTTGGGCATTGTTTTGAGAAGTCAACAGCTTGCTAAATTTTGGAGTCCACTGGTAATGGACACCCATCTTTTAACTTGTTGAGAGTCCTGGTTTTCTGGGAAACTTAATGACTAAAACTTTAGTAGTTGTAGATGAAAAACGTCATTCATAATGGCTTATTGCTTCAGGCTGTCTATTTTCACTAATCCTACAGAGCAGTAGGGGTAATTTTTTTCTTTCTTTGTGTGAGACACTGTCATTAATTATCAGAGTTAATGGGTTTACGAATAAAATGTCTATTAATATAAACGTCTGGCGATATATTTTGTTATTTTGCATCCGAACCAGTGTAATTTGAATTGGACTCTTTATGATGTAAAGAATAGTGAAGTAACAAATGCTTTTATCGGAATGATCATTGGTGTTAAATAATTTAAGTCCAGGGGTGTTCAGTATTTTAAGATCTTTGCATTTGACATATTCTTGTTTCCGATACAATGTAGTGTTGTACTATGTTTTATTTAGTCGAAAAATGTTCGTTTTGAAACGAGAAAGGCAAGTAACGATGCTCTGTTCTGGTTCAATTGAAAAGCGGGATGTTGTTTGGCTTAATATCAATTGTCGTACATTATGACCGTCTTGTAAAGAAATGATTATTACAACAGTTTACAACGGTGCAAGAATCAAGGGGCGTTACTGTAGCTTCATTATTCCCATCATCGTAAACGTCGTCATAAACGATTGCACTATTGCACTATTGCACTATTAAGGACATTTTCATGTCCATATTTCATTGTAAAAGTGGTTTTGTTACCAACATATTTTCAAATGGCTGTACTACGGAAAAGGTATGTTCCTGGACATGGGTTTCAGTTCTAAACACTCTAGTCTACAAGTCCTAGAAATCTATAACAGTAGTTTCTGAACACGATGCATTGACTAGTTGCCGGCGGTGACGTCATTGGTACTCATGGCGTTACCATATATGGGCATACGTTGACTCAGCGATCCGATTGACTTCAGCCATGGGATCACTGGATCCCACCCGTTCTCAGCTGCAGGCCGCCATCTCTGTTTAGGTTGTAACATCTAATTCACCATGGATGCAGAAAAAGACAATGAACTGCCCGTTCTCGACGTCCTCGAATGGGCGAAGTGGATGCCTTGGCTACAGCGTTTACAGAAATCCCATCCACACTGATCTGCACTTACACTCCATCAGCCAACGTCACCCAGCGAAGAAGCACATTGTGTAGCAAACATTGCTGCATCGTTCAAGAAATATATGAGACGCTGATAACATACCTAATGAGCTGAGCAATCTACGCAAGATCTTCAGGAACAATGCTTATAACCTTCATCTAATAAATGAAGTGATTTCAAGCAAGGGTCACAATAAGACTACCGGCGAGGAACAGGGAAAAAAACTTATTTTCTTACCGTTCTGTGGCTCTTTGTCTGGAAAGACAAGTCGTCTGCTGAAAGGACACAAAATAAAATCGATCTCTAGGCCTTCGACAAAAATCCGTTACTGAACCAGTTAAAGACGCAGCAGGTCTCAGAACACCTGGCGTCTACAAGATACCTTGCGAATGTGGCCAGTTTACAATGGACAAACAGTACTCACTGTAGAAGAAGGCAGTAAGGAATAAGAGAGGTTTTATGACCTACGATACCCTGCGAAATCAACTTTAGCTGAGCTGGATAAAATATGACGAAAAACCGTCGTGGTTCAGTCTAGCGGCTTCATAGACTGTGTTATTAAAGCAGCCACTGAAATAAAAATCACTTATAACACCCAAATACGATACTTAAAGCTTTTGATGTCCATTCTTGTGGAGGTCTGGGGAACTAAGGCCATTCACTATTGTAAGAAAACGAAACACCTACAGCCGTTCTTAGGATGTCATTTATTGTGTAGCTACCAACTGACAAGAATAATATAAAGAAGAATAGAAAAGAAAATTGAGGATGTGTTAGATGACGATCAGTTTGGCTTTAGGAAAGGTAAAGGCCCAGAGAGGCCATTCTGACATTGAAGTTGATAATGGAGGCAAGACTAAACAAAAGTTAAGAAACGTTCATAGGGTTTGTCGATGTGGAAAAAGCGATGGACAATGTAAAATGGTGCAAGATGTTCGAAATTATGAGAAAAATAGGTGTAAGCTATAGGAAGAGAGGGGTAATATACAATGTGTACAAGAGACAAGAGGGAATAATAAGAGTTGACGACCAAGAAAGAAGCGCTGGAATTAAAAAGGGTGTAAGACA
Source organism: Schistocerca gregaria (assembly GCF_023897955.1). NCBI lineage: Eukaryota > Metazoa > Arthropoda > Insecta > Orthoptera > Acrididae > Schistocerca > Schistocerca gregaria. Next base: position 222,580,723 of record NC_064921.1, read on the forward strand.
TAGATGTAGTCCTTCTCCCCTACTGTTCGATCTGTACATCGACGAAGCAATAATGGAAATAAAAGAAAGGTTCAGGGGTGGGATTAAAATTCAAGTTCAAAGGTTATCAAAGATACGATTCGGTGATGATATTGCTGTCCTGAGTAAAGTGAAGAACATTTATATGAACTGCTGAATGTAATGAACAGTCTTATGAGTACAGAATATGGGATAAGAGTAAATCGAAGAAAGACAAAAGTAATAAGAAATAGCAGCAATATAAACAGCGAGAAACTTAAGATCAGGACTAATGGTCATGAAGTAGGTGAAGTTAAGGAATCCTGCTACCTAGGCAGCAAAATAACCAACAGCAGATACAGCATGGAGGACATCAAAAGCAGACTAGCCCTGGAACAAAGGGTACTTCTGACCAAGATAAGTCTACTAGCATCAAACATAGACCTTAATTTGAGGAAGAAGTTCCTGAGAATGTACGTTTGGAGCACAGTGTTGCATGGGTAGTAAAACATGGACTAAGGGAAAACCGGAACAGAAGAGAATCTAAGCATCTGAGATGTGGTGCTACAGATGAATGTTGAAAATTAGGTGGACTGATAAGGTAGGGAATGAGGAGCTTCTATACAAAATCGGAGAGGAAAGGAATATGTGGAAAACACTGATGTTGAATACTCTAAAGGGAGACAGAGATTGGAATACATCCAGGAAATAATTGGAGACATAGGTTGCAAGTGCTACGCTGAGATGATAAGGTTGGCACAAGGGAGGAATTTGTGGTGGGCCGCGACAAAAGACTGACGACAAAAAAAACCTGTCTGGCCTTCAATGAAGCATCTTCAGACCTTAGTTGAGGCTGGAGCTGGAGGGGATATAGCGATCCATATATACGATGCATCAGTGATTAACATAACTGGCTATAACTGGTTTATGCAAAGTGTAACTGTGGTGTCGTCTCTCCAACCATCACCAGTTCACTCGATACAGTGGCCTACGGCTCAGCACAGCGTGTGATCCAGTCATCACATGGTTGAAGCGGTCACATCGAACGATGAGTCAACGTATTCCTAAATATGGCGAGGCCGCGAGCACATGTGACTTCACAGTCGGCAGCTAGTGTATATAAGGAACGTACCGGTACTCCACTGACAGTCTTACTACTTGAAAATGGACAAGGAGTATTCGGCCCAAAGCTCGTGCAGTTTTAACCGTTTGGCGCTGATGGAGACCTGAAAACTTTTTGTTCAGCATTCATTTCGTTACACAGTAGTTAGAGGTTCACACTAAAAGAAGTGCTGTGGTAAAAAAGATAAAATTTCAGCCAGTATAACATCCTTCAAATATTCGTTTCCAACAAAGAGGGAGTCCATCGAACAATATTAAGAATCTCGGATACTGTTCCCTGCTTTGTTGTTTCAGAGAATGAAACCTGTCCTTTAGTTCGTATTGTGCTTTTATTCAGTATACATGGTGTTTCATAATCGGTATTACTGGGTTCTGGTGGTTGTAGAGAGGACTTAGTAGTCAAAGTCTGGGTAGGGTACCTATGTCTGGAAATGTGCAGTTTGAATGTAAAGCAAGTTTCAACACTTGATCACTTTCAAAAGTGTTCACACTACAACATGGTGCAGACAGTGTGCGCTGTGCAGGAGCCCTTGACATAGACCATGTTTCAAGTACTCATCATCAAGTTCTCTTCTACATACGAAGGACATGCTTCTCATGTCAAGTGTGCAGCATGTCTATGGCACAATACAGCGAACCCTTCCAGGAGCAAATGAGCCAGTTTACAACAGAGTTTGACAACAGCACCCTGTTGTTTGTTTGTCTTTCTGAGCTCACTTATTTGCCGATACATCCGATGTTTATAAATTTAGATTATGTAGTAGCGATGAAGACTACTGTACCAATAGCAATTAGTTTCTGGTACTCATCGTCAGATTCTCTTCTACTTTATACTTGATGCAACATAGTCTCATTTAATGTATAAATATTTTTGACTGGAAAAAGTACTGACCAAATCTTCATAAAAAAATTATATAACAGTAATATTATATGATCATGGGAAAACAAGATTTATTTAAGAGTCAACACAAAGAAACCAATTTAAGTATGAAAATCGTTTCCATTCATTGGTTAATGGCTACCAAGTTAACAGAACATGCACCCAAATGCAGATTGAAATTATCATTTAAAAGTATATCAGTACATACATACATATGTATACAAAACATAGAAATGAAATTATAAATAAAATATTATTTACAGTTACATCTTGTTCTCTAAATGATTACTGTGATAGAAAAATAGCAAATATCTTAATTATAAAAAGTGTTCATACATTTTTAGTGCATTATACTTCCATTATTGCCAAATCCTTTGAGATTGCAGCACATTCAACATCTCATTTTAAACAATACCAATGTAGGAGAAATTAAAACACATAATTAATTAATTGTAAACTTATATTACAGGTAATAAAAATTATGTGCGGTTATTTTCTTGAGGAAACCATTTTGTTATTGAACGAATATTGCATGTGTTTACTTGCTGTATGATTAAAGTACAGTGACTCACAACCCATAATTTTTAATTTCCTATTTGCTGTATATTTAAAGCCCTGATATGTTAACTTCAGGTGACTGTTCAGTCTATCTCAGTTTTTGAAAACAAGTTAGTACTGGTACTCTTAAGAGTACTTTGGTATATTACACGGTGGTTACAATTTTAATAAAACTAAGACAAAAATGATAAGTTGCTTATGTTTCCAGCAACAGTTAAATCGTTTTTACTGTGAGATTTACAGACATATTTACATATACCTATCCGCTCACAGCACGTTTGTAAACAAAATTCAAACATGTCAAAAAATATCCAAATGCCATACAATTTCCACAGATACACTGATCTTTTGATTTTTAAAATGAAAAAGATATTACATTGTTATTTTTGAATATATGTCATTTGCAAAACGAATTACACTGCTTGACAAAAAAGAGAAGCATGCAGAAGATACGGTAAAGTGTTAATGAAACTATGTACTCATGCATGCCCTCTGTGAGTAGTAAATCGCTAGAGTTGTAATTCTCTGTCACAGACAGAATGCCCACCGCAGTGCAGAAATATTGTTTGTGTTAAGTGTCACTACCAGGCCTCATAGGTTACTTAAAGGGTGTGAACAGCATCAGCCGATGTGTGATCACTATGACACAGAGACGGTGGATACATAAGTGAGAGAGCATTTTCAATATGTGACCGAGTCAGTGTGCGCCTCAATTTGTCTGGTTGATCAACTCGTGCAATATCCAGATTTCCGGAGCATTTGGATATGACAGTGATCTGATGTTGGAAAGCATGCAAACGTGAGGGCAGGAATACCTGTTGTCAAGGTCAGTCACGTCTAACTGCCACAAGGGATGATCTCCGTAATTTGGGCCAGGCACACGATAACCAGTAAACCTCAGCACCGGGCATCTGAGGTCAACTGATAAAGCCTCTACAACAATCTGTGTCATCCCCAACCCACACTGATGGTCAGAGACTAGCAGCAGCTGGGTTAGGGTATTATGTCCCATGTGTATGCTGTTGTTAACATGACAACACAAAATAATATTTGCTTTTGACATTCCAAAAAATTCCATAGCTACTATACTTAATTTATTCATTTAACATGTTTTCAGAAAATGTTTGTGTGTGCAAAAGTATTTTTAGTTTTCTAGCAGTATCTTCTGTGTAGACTTTTATGAGGTCGTTTGGTATGTCATTTAGTGTGCCTCTGTTCAGATACATTTGGTTAGCTACTAAGGATTTGTTAAAGTCTTTAGGCCTCAAAGCATCAATGTGCTCTTTTTTTTTTTTACAAAACGTTTGTGGAATTTTTAATGTGTGCTTACATCTGAACTGTCATGTTGACTGTTACGTTCAGCATGACGGTATAGATGTAAACATAACTCAAAGCACTGAGAATAGCCACACTATGTCCGAAATCTATGTAGATCTGGAAAATAAAAACAAAAATTGCAACTGATTTGTGACATTCTCTACAGATTTGTACAAAACAATCGCTGGCACCAGCTCAAAAATGGAGTCAAACCTGATTGAAGAAATCTAGCTAATTTTAATAAGCCTCGTGAATTTACAAAAATGTTCAAATGTGTGTGAAATCTTATGGGACTTAACTGCTAAGGTCATCAGCCCCTAAGCTTACACACTACTTAACCTAAATTATCCTAAGGACAAACACACACACCCACACCCGAGAGAGGACTCGAACCTCCGGCAGGACCAGCCGCACAGTCCATGACTGCAGCACCTGAGACATCTCGGCTAATCCCTCGCGGCATGAACTTACATTTAACGTAAATAAACATTTTTCAATGGTTGTGGACAGATAACGTATTCAACGGAAAACAAAATGTATTTACAATTTAACGATAATTTGGTTTGAACAATAATATTTACAATAACTATTTAATATTCAACAAAATAAGAAACAACACAGTAAATAACTAAGACACTGATCATAATATAAAAAAAAGACAAATCTAACCTTCCTGGCTTTTGCTTGTGCAAACTCTTTCACACGATCTGTGTAATTTAAGTCGTCCGCAAGCTGATGCTCAATCGATAATGTTGCAAGATCATTCAAACGAGGTTGGCTCGTCGTTGATCGGAGGTATGTCTTTATCAATTTCAGTTTTGAGAAACTCCTCTCTCCACTCGCACCTGTCACTGGGAGTGTTAGGGGAATTCTCAGAGCAACATTGAGGCAAAAATTATGCCTTCCTATAAACTTCAGAGTCTCTTTTGGACCTATTCCAGGTTTCAGCAACGTCTAAAGCACTTTTAGTTCTTCCCTCAACTCCAGTGAATCAATATCGCTTTACTCATGTGGTAACGTTAGCTCTTCTAGCTCTACTTCTGTAGGCAATTCTTTGGAATCCATCAAGAAAGCCACAAACTTTTCCTCTGTTCTGCTGGTCTCAAAATATGCTTTCGTTTTTTCAAGCATTTCCACTGCCTCAGAAACATTTGTGTCAATGGTCTGCAGGGTCTTACTGACTACACTGATGAGAAGCAGAACGTCGTACCAGATTACCAGAGAAGTCAGAAAGGTGTAATTTTTTATTTTTCCGCAAGTGACTTTGCTTCGTGAGCGGTCATTCCATTGAATTCTTCTGTTATCTGAACCAGTGCATCATAAACGCCTCCAATTTGAAACCCCAAGGAAGTAAGTGCATCGATGCGACTTCCCCACCTAGTATCGCTCAGTGGCTTCAGCGACAGGTTAGGCACATACTTCTTCAAGACATCCCAACGTCGAAAGGAGGACGAGAAGACGTCGAATAAGGTTTTCAATGTCGAAAACACGGAAACAGCATATTTAGAAGACATAGCGGCATCGATTACAACAATATTCAATGAGTGACTGCTACATGGTACATAAAATGCTCTCTTGTTCATACCTGAAATTCTTTTCTGGAGACCAGACTTCTTTCCTTTCATGTTTGCTGCATTGTCGTATCCTTGCCCTCTCGTATTACACAATAGGATTTTTTTATCTTCCAAGAACTTGAGTACGGCCTGCGTCAAAGTGGAGCTTGAACATTTGAGCACTGGGAGAAATCCCAGGAAATGCTCCCGAATTCGGACATCGTAAACCCCTTCGAGTCTTGTCTCCTTGACGAAACGCACCACAACTGTCAGCTGCTCAACTTTTGAAATATCTGGTGTGCAGTCAAGAATTATACTGTAATACTTTGCAGATTTCATCATTAATAGAATGTTGTTGCTTATAGATGATCCAATGAGACGAATTACTTCATTCTGTTTTTCCTTTCCAAGATGCTGATGACCCTTGCTCTCACCTTGCTTTGTCCTGTGGAGGTGTTCCATCATCACAGTGTCGAACTTTCCGAATAATTCAGCGAGTTTCAAGAAGCTTCCGTTGTCAGGCTGGAAAAGTGCATCTGTACTTCCTCTCAAAGGCAGACACTGCCGACCCAGGAAATGAATTATTCCTATTAAGCGCCCAAGAACATTTTTCCAATGTTCGCTTTCAGTATTCAGAAGCCTTTAATGATGGGCGTTGACAGTTCGTGACTTTTTCAGTCCCTCGGAAAACACGATCCACTTTTTATGTGAATTCAAATGCTCGGTAGACTTCCCGTGACTTTCGAGATACGAAGCAAGGTGCTTTCAGTCGCTTATACCGTTGTTTGCCATTTTTACTGGACATGACGAAAAAAGTTTGCAACAAAAGCAGAACACAGCATCCATGCTCTTTGAGTGCATCAACCAATGTCTATCTGCTTCTTATAAATTCTTCAAAGAATAGCTGTAGTGCACAGGGCTGAAACGCCAGTTGTTCGTGTTTTTAGGGCATTCTTCAGCTTCCTTAGGGCTCGGGAAGACCTCGCATGACCAAAGTCGTTCGAATGCAGTCGATAATAATTTCCGGCCTTCTTCCGGGATCTGAGTCAATTGTGTCTTCCAGTTTAGGCTCGCCTTCAATCCCTTCTCCGGTGGTGAGTACCTCGGCTGATGTTCGTCCGGTATTTACCGAATCGGGTCGCCTAATTTCAGTTCTGCCTGATGTTTCAATCTCGGAGCTTTCGTCACAAAGCAGGTCTTGAGTCCAGACGAAGTCTGTTGCACATGTTGTGGGTGGCCCACCGTCAGCATTGCTGCTGTAAGCGGTGGTCGCAATACTGTGTTCGTCAACTTTCTTGTCATGTCCTGAAGATAAAGATGTAGCTGCAGTATCTCCACTAGTTTCTGTACTTTCAGGATCTATTTTTCCACCCTCGCCGCTGCTAGGTCGTTCTCTCTTTGGCTTGAAATATCATTGTAGAGCATCCTTTTGCTTCTTATCGTCATCTTCCTTCAGCACCCGTCTTGTCCTATATTCGCTGACAGACAGTCTTTACTACCGTCGGAAATGTTTCGATCCAGCCTGTAAAGAACGATTACGTGAAACCAACTGTTGATGTCAGTGTACTAACTTTATTTGCGACACTCTTCGCAGACAATTTCATGATATTCCACTGTACGTAAACGGAACATTATATTACTGTAGGAGGTGAAGTCATAAGAGCTGAGCAGCCTTGAAATTGAATTTCAGGGCGAATTTCACTACAGGCGCAGGTGAAACGGTCAAAAAGTGGGGCGGAAGACAATAGAGAGAGGAAGAATAAGGAGACGGAGTTACACAATAATGCAATAAATAGACACCCGGGCATCGACGGGTACTAACGGCAGTCGACACATATTAACTCACTGCACTGCAGTTGTTCATCTCAAAGAACTGACACTCGACATCTGTCGTAATTTCCACGTGTCACTTCTTTGGTGTCTGATTATGGAATAAGGAGCAACAAATTAGTCATCGTCGTATCACTTCATTTTTCTTCGCTTTATTTTCATTCTAGCTATTGGGACGACACGTGCTTATTTGCCGACTTGCCAACTTTTGAATTAACAGGTCATAAGAAAAATAAATTTTCCTATTCAGCAATATTGAAGGACAAAAATTCTAACTTATGAGTAACGTGCATACCCAGCAGTAATTGCACGTTATATGAAAAGCATTTACGTATTACATTCCAAGTTGCAAGAAATTCGGACGCACCAATTCTTCTGTTCTTACGAAACGCAATGAAAATGCTTGTGACCTATCTTGACTCTCTCGGCCAACTACTGAAACAAATTCTGTAGTTTTCGTTGTAGAAAACGCAACCATATCTATTGCCTGGAAAGGCGAAGTGGTGACGCGGCAGTGCAAGGAACTAGGTCACGTGACGAGGTACAGCGAGGCTAAGGTTAAACTAGCGCCCAAGAAGAAGAAGCAAGAAGCTCACAACGAGTATGTGACAGATGATATGGATTATCAGGCAGCAATTTCTATGGCATTAGGAACAATAGAAAGAAATACTAACTTTGCGAAAACAGCACAGCTTTTGTCAAACAGAAATGAGCTTCATAGTTAGCAAGGAAACCCATAGAAGCAATGTTCAGTCTACGGGTTTCCGTTTTAGAAGGTGTCAAAATTAACGTTTTGTTTTGTGCGGACGGGAGGGCATTGTTGCTATAAGACCATACTTTCTCAGGTTTTCATCAGAATCAAAGCGACCAGTAGCTTGCTAAGATGAAACATGGATTCAAACGCATTATACAGTAAAGAAATGTTGGCAGAGTGATAGTGTGCGAATAGTATTGTCAAACAAAAGTGCCGTTCAGCGTTTAATTGTTATTCATGCAGGCGGAGACAGGTGTTTCATGGATCAAAAACCAAAACGTCCGACTACCACTCAGAAACGATTAGCGAAAATTTTCAAAATTACGTCGAAACCCAACTTAGGCCAGTCTTGTTAGTAGTGTCTTTATCCCTTGTAATTATTCGCAGCGTATTTACCCATTCGGAATACTTGTAGCCATTGTAGGTGTTGGACTTGTTTGACTGTACTAATGTCCAACATTTTTTTTCCATAATGCGGGAAGAATACAACACTCGGAAACTGCCATTGAAGGGCTTAGCGAAAGAGCTTCAGGCTTAACATGTAACCGCAGTATTGAACATTGCATTTGAATTTTCTAATTAGATTTCGTCTTCTGCAAAATTAGTTGTGAATAAACGCACGGCGCGTAACAGGCTGGCAGCGCTCCACTCATAAGAATCCTGGCGTGTACGCCAGACTGCTTCCCCCTCTCTGTTCCAGGGGTGGCCCGCAGGTAGTCGAGGCACCATGTCACAGTTCCCGAAGCCGCTCGTTCCGAGGTTTGGTTTCGAATCCCCTCTTGGGCATGAATGTTAAGTTTATCCTTTAAAAGAAAGTTGGGGGGGGGGGGGGTGGCGGCAGATTTGCCGCCCCTCAGAAAGTGCCGCCCCGTGCGGCCGCACGTTTCGCACGGGCCTTGCGCCGGCCCTGGGTATATGGATAATTCTTCCTCTTTGGACTATTTCAAATATAGGATAACTGTTACTCTGTAATTTATATATTCTTCTACTTTCTATTATAGGCGTGTTAACGTTTACAGTGTGACGCAGGTAGTCTCCAAGTTCGTTGACTGTGAAGAAATATTATAATGATATTTCTTATTAAGTTAGCAGTATTTTGTGAACCTGTGACTAAGTAGGAAATGCTTGTAAAGATTCGTGTTGTGTCAGATTTTTTACCTGTAGTGTTCTGGTTACTGACGTTAGTGTGCATTTGTTGCACATTTTAGTTGATTTACTTAGTAGTCATTATTCATTGGAAGTGCTTTGATGGTATCGATCTTCTATGTAAGTGCTCTCGATTTAAAGTTATTAAATGTTCAATGTCGAACTAAATGCAGCATGCTTGTGTGTTTGGATTGTGTGATGATTTGTATACCCAGATAATAGTATACACTGATTTCCAGTAGATGCAACAGTTGTGTTCCTCTTGTTCATTAACAATTGTGATGTCTAAGAAATTTATGTAATGAATTGTTTCGTGTTCCGTTTTAAGATTAATTTTGTTATGGAGTAAACTGTATACTGTAAGAAGTTCATCAAGCTGATATTTTGGCCATCAAATAGGAGAAGAATGTCAGCAATATATCTCCTGTAATAAATTATTTTTAAGCAATTTATTTTTACCTTTAACAGTGCATCTTCTAATTGGTTTATGAGGAATCTGTCTGCTGGATTGACATATTATCTGTAGCTGAGATTTATTTCTGTTGGTACATCTGGTGATAAAATGAGAATGGTTATGGGATATTATTGTTTTAAGTAAACTGTCTAACTCATAAATTTCAGGCAAGTTTAGTTTTTGTGCGTAATGGGATTTTTTAAAATAATCGACAGGTGGCAGGTGATTTTTGAACAGATAAACACTGTCATCGTATGAAATCTACCCTGTCTTTGAAATTTATATCCTGTGTATGTTGCTGATGTACATATTTTACTGAATCTGTAATACGTCGTAATGATGATGTTTAATAGTTGGGAAAGTTTGTATGTTGGTGTATTCTCAGAGTTGACAGTGGGTCTAATTGATGAATTATGTTTGTGGGTTAGTTGCATTCATTAGTGTGCAAGTCTTGTTTTCATATAGGAGGAAGTTACAATCGTCAATTATTTTCGATATATTTCTTCTGGGACATAGTGGTGTGTCAAAGGTTTTTGGTGGAATTGGAGTTTAGCTGAGCGCTGTGCAAGTGTGGGATTTCAATAGACTTTTGCTTTATTAAATAATTTACATTTTTAGATACTATGTGTAAATGAACTCAACTGACCCTTGCACTCGCACTCTTAAGACAATTAACTTTAGATAACGACTGACATAAGATACCAAAAATTATTACTAATCCCATAATAATAAAATAATAGTGCCTCCAAAACAGGCAATATGAATGTACAACATAAACTTGTCCTATTATTTTTTCACATATAATAAATATACAAACGACCTTTTAAGGATGTACAAAAATACAACATCAAAATACAATAGAACAAGCTGAATAGCTGACTGGAATTATCTACAGAGTTGTCCTGGACAGAGAACAGATATGCCAGCACTGTCTGTATGGTTACATAACCTGTTGCAAAATCGACAAAGTGTATAAACAAACAATGTGTTTAGAAGGCATTATTGAGTTTTTCAACTCAAGGAAAACAATGATGCACTGTGACAGCAGCTTGGCTTCACTATGTGAGTACCCTGCAACAGATTTATGAAACAATGAAAACTTCACACAGCCTCACAATGCTTATTTACTTCATAAAAACTATACAAGGCGCATACTCAGTAACCCTGGCACAGAAAGGCTACACTGTAAGACCAGTTATTACTATCAGTGCCCATAAAGTGAAATTAAGGCATTCTCAAAAGCTAGAGTATCTCTTATGCTTTGCTCCGCATCATAGCAATGGAAACTCTACTCCATCCTTCCTCCCTGTATGCCAGCTGTCATCATTGTTTAAAAGCAAAAGGAAAACACTGCCTGCTGCCACAGCCCAATGATGACTGCATAACAGCTGGCCACATCCCACGTTAACCATTGCATCCCAACTGCCTTTGAGAGGTGGAAAGCGCAAATGTGCTTCAATACACGGAACATTGACTGTATCGTCATTCAGTTCAATAATGTTGTTTTCTGACAAAAAATTAGGAATTTTATCAAAGTAGTCATCTCTACAATGGACATAAGTGAAGTTTCACTTATCAACTAGATAGTAAATTCATATTCCACAGATAATTTGAACGATTCTTTTATCGAAATGATGTAAAATGAGTCGGTTTACAGGTATACATGATACATAATTAGTGTTAACAATGATTAAGAGTTTTTTTTACACTGAAACACTAGTTTTTTTTCACAGGTTGTCAATTTAAATCAGATATTTGTCCATGGAATAGAAGGAGTTGTACAAGAGATCTGATAGGTAAGAATTAATACTTGCTTCGCAACCCGTCAGGTATTTTATGGCACTGGGAAGCCAGTGTAGGAGATCGCTCCCCACACCATGATGTCGGGTGTTGGCCCTGTGTGCCTTGGTCGTATGCAGTCCTGATTGTGGCGCTCACCTGCACGGCGCCAAACACGCATACGACCATCATTGGCACCAAGGCAGAAGCGACTCTCATCACTGAAGACGACACGTCTCCATTCGTCCCTCCATTCACGCCTGTCGCAACACCACTGGAGGCGGGCTGCACGATGTTGGGGCGTGAGCGGAAGACGGCCTAACGGTGTGCGGGACCATAGCCCAGCTTCATGGAGACAGTTGCGAATGGTCCTCGCCGGTACCCCAGGAGCAACAGTGTCCCTAATTTGCTGGGAAGTGGCGGTGTGGTCCCCTACGGCACTGCGTAGGATCCTACGGTCTTGGCGTGTATCCGTGCGTCGCTGCGGTCCGGTCCCAGGTCGACGGGAACGTGCACCTTCCGCCGACCACTGGCGACAACATCGATGTACTGTGGAGACCTCACGCCCCACGTGTTGAGCAATTCGGCGGTACGTCCACCCGGCCTCCCGCATGCCCACTATACGCCCTCGCTCAAAGTCCGTCAACTGCACATACGGTTCACGTCCACGCTGTCGCGGCATGCTACCAGTGTTAAAGACTGCGATGGAGCTCCGTATGCCACGGCAAACTGGCTGACACTGACGGCGGCGGTGCACAAATGCTGCGCAGCTAGCGCCATTCAACGGCCAACACCGCGGTTCCTGGTGTGTCCGCTGTGCCGTGCGTGTGATCATTGCTTGTACAACCCTCTCGCAGTGTCCGGAGCAAGTATGGTGGGTCTGACACACCAGTGTCAATGTGTTCTTTTTTCCATTTCCAGGAGTGTATATGTGATATAAATATTCCAAGGCAAGATAGATTTCCCCATATGGTGACATTGTTGACTCATTCACAAATTATCTGTCAATCGAGTAACTGAAATTATTTACAAAAAGCCTTATTAAACTAAAAACTAACCTTGTCTGAGATTTCAGAGTTGGTCAGTTTACTTAAACTGATCCAGTCTCGTAACCATTTCTCATTTTATCATCAGATCTACCAACAGAAATAAATCTTAGCTACAGGTTGTATGTGATGACAGAAAACTGGTTTATTCATAACCTACTTCGAAAATACATTGTTAATGGTAGAAATGAATTCTCTGAAAAAATAATTTATTGCAGGGAATATATTGTTGAAACGCTACTCCTGCTTGATGGCACAAGAGATCAGCTTGATGAACGTCTGACACTGTACAGTTCACTCCATAATAAAATTAACCTTAAATAGAACATGAAATCATTTTCCATAAATTTATTAGCCATAACAACTGTTAATGAACAGCAGGGAGACAACTGTTGCACATACTGGACACCAACCTACTCCAATATCGGAGTACACAAATCATCACACCATGCAAAGACACAAGTATACTGCATCTAGATCCATATTGAACCTTTAAATCCTCTAAAAATGAAACCACAAACATAAGTGATCGACTTACAAAAAACAAATGCAATGAATAATGAGTACCCAGTAAATCGATTGACAAAATTTCCAAGAAATATAGAGTAACATCATTAACAGAAATGCTAGAGAAAAAGCAACTGACACAACACAAATCTTTACAAGCATTCCCTACTTACACACAGCATCACAAAATACTGCTACTAAATTAGAAACATCTTTCTCCTCAAAAAACGAACTTGGATGTCACCTGTCTACTATAGTAAACATAAACACGCCAATAACAGAATGTAGTAGAATATATAAATTACAGTACAACAATTAATAATAAGTCAGTCTTCTGTCTCCACATATAATCTACAGCTGAGATTTCTGTCTGTTGGGAGATGTGATGATAAAATGAGAAATTGTTATGGGTCTGCATCAGTTTAAGTATTGATCAACTCTTAAATCTCAGACAGAGTTATTTTTAGTTAAATAATACTTTTTCTAATAATTTCAGTTAATGGGTTGACTGGTCACACCTGAACAGATTAACAGTGTCACCATAGAGACAAATCTATGTCGCCTTGCAATATTTATGTGTTATATATGTTAGCTCATGTGTATATTTCATTGAATATGTCCATTTGAATGTGTATAATGTAATATATAAATTGCTGAATAACAGTTAACCTGCATTCGACATAGGCCAAACAAGAAGAACTTTCCGTACATGATGCAAAGAGCATACTGATGCTTTCAGGGTCAACTACTTTGACAAATCCTGAGTAGCTAACGTTATGTTCCTAAACAGAGACACACAAAATGTCATAAGCTACAATCTAATAGTACTCTGTCGTAAACAGGAATTCAATAGTTACAGCTCTTGATTTGGTTATGAAACAACTGTTTATGCTGCTAGCCACGATTTTCTTTTTGTTGATATTTTACATTAATCATTTTGGTTAATGACCCCCAGTTTCAAGTGCATTTTCTCCTTCTATGCCATTAATTCGTGATGTTTCTGATGTGTGAGGTGTTTTATTGTTCTGTTGTCTTTACAGTAAAAACATCTGAAATTTTTAATTACTGATCAAACTCTATACAGAGTTAACACCGAATTTGGAAAGAACGTCTTCTTAAGGTTTTGTTGTTGTTAATCATTAAGTAGAACTTGCGCTTGTTTACATGGTAAAGACAACAGAACAATGCAGCATCTCACACAGCGAATTTGGAAAGAAGTTATTCTTAAGTTTTTTTAAAGTAAAACTTGCATTTACTTACACAATAAAGACAGCATAACAATCCAGCATCTCATACAGTGAAGACATCAAGAATAGCCGGCATAGCGCTTGAATAAATACGTTTCAATATGAGAATCATTTCCTGAACCCCATCGCACAAAATATATATGAAAACAAAATCGTGAATGTGGCAGAAAATGTTTCACTACATACAGAACGTTTATGTTCATAATTGTAGGCTTTCACCAACCGCTTCTCATGGATAAAATAACAAAGTTTACAACCTTTTTACAGGATAGGATTTCGTCTGATATCAGCAGACATAATTCGTTTTGCTAACGGCGTTATGTATATGTGACATTTTTGTGTCATCTTAGAAGCAGTAACATCTATGTACATTTGATAACTGAACATCTTTGCATTTGTATCATCTTTGAATTGTTTCAGTTGCCTTTGTAAATGTGCTGAGGGGCGCAAGGTGTGTGTATAGGTAATAAACACATTTACAAATTCCGTGACCACTGGTAGGAAAAATATGCAAATTTTCGTTTTTGTCTTATTTTTACAAAAATTGTAGCCACCTTGTGATATACCTAAGACGTACAGTAATAACTTGTTTTAAAAAAGTCAAGTACGCTAATCAAGCAGCTGAAGACCCTTGATTAGCTCTGAATCAAGGCTCTGAATGCATCATGTATTGGAAGAAAGATCACGATTTGTTACTAAAGGAGGTATGTTCTCTATTTTACGAACGTAATACAGTCATGGCTACAACACTGACAACTATGAACCGAATTAAACAGTCACATTGCTTTAAAGAAAGAATATGTACAGCAAGGCCTTAAAAACCGTTCCTTTAATGTAGTGCCATTTTCTTTTTACTTTTATTCAAAACCTTAGCTGATTCCATAGCTTTTATCTTTTTATATTTGCCTTTTAGTTCACATTTTTCTAAATACAATGTTATTTATTTTCAACCAGATTATTTGCACCCTAGGGTAGCATCTGAAACTACGTTCTCAGTTTATTGAATTCAAGGAAGGGATGTATTTCACAACGTTTTCGGAAACTCACTTGTGTTGGAAAGAAACTTTTCAGAATTAAATGAAATTTGTACGGCCGAGATACCCTGTGAGGACAAAGCGTTCAGTGACTTCAGCGATAATTGTAAGCACAGTTCATTTGTTGCAGCAGTTTCGGAAGTTTGTTTCTCTGTCACTGTCTTTTTGGAAGACTGTTTAGGGTGTGAGTGAATAATTTTGACGATGATATTTGAAAGCTGTATTGACACTTATATTCCGATGTAAGCGTATAGTGTATGAAGGTGCATACAACAAGAATGAAAAATAGAGTGGCTGTTAGCAAAATGCGGAGGAAAGTGTTTGTAAGAAATTTAGACATTTGTGGAAAAGTGTGTTCAGTTAACAGCGGAGGGATATTCACTCAAATTGGCTCCCTTCGATCATAACTACCTGTGTGTAATAGCTTTGGTCAGTGGTAAGGTGTTGCAGTGTTTGAGTACCACCACCTAGGTACCTGCTTACGTTGTGTGAAATTTATAATTTGGTAGATGACCAGTAAAATTTTGTGAGAGACATCACTGCTCTAAGGTAGACTGTAACTCTGGAATTCTTGCACTTTTTCCATGCATTTGATTACTTGAACTGTTTATAGCTTTAGCAGTAGCATGAATTTCTCATATAAAGGGTGATCCATTGATAGTCACTAGGCCAAATATCTCACGAAATAAGCATCAAACGAAAAAACTACAAAGAACGAAACTCGTCTATCTTGAAGGGGGAAACCAAATGGCGCTATGGTTGGCCCGCCCGATGGCGCTGCCATAGGTCAAGGTCAAACGGATATCAACTGCGTTTTTTTAAAAATAGGAACCCCATTTTTGTTACATATTCGTGTATTACGTAAAGAAATATGAATGTTTTAGTTAGACCACATTTTTCGCTTTGTGATAGATGGCGCTGGAATAGTCACAACATTCCGCCAGTGCGGACGGTATTTGCTTCGTGATACATTACCCGTGTTAAGATGGACCGTTTACCAATTGCGGGAAAGGTCGATATCGTGGGTATGGTTATTGTGATCAAAATTCCCAACGGGCGTGTGCAATGTATGCTGCTAGGTAACCTGGACGACATCCTAATCCGCACATCAGTAGCAGACAAATTGCGCGAGAATCGGGAATCTCAAAAACGTCGGTGTTGAGAATGATACATCAACATCCATTGCACCCGTACCATATTTCTATGCACCAGGAATTACATGGCGACGACTCTGAACGTCGTGTACAGTTCTGCCGCTGGGCACCAGAGAAATTACGGGACAATAACAGACTTTTTGCACGCGTTCTATTTAGCGACGAAGCGTCATCACCAACAGCGGTAACGTAAACCGGAAGAATATGCGCTATTGGGCAACGAAAAATCCACGATGGCTGCGACAAGTGGGACATCAACGACCTTGGCGGGTTAGTGTATGGTGCGGCATTATGGGAGGAAGGATAATTGGCCCCCATTTTATCGATGGCAATCTAAATGGTGCAACGTATGCTGATTTCCTGCGTAATGTTCTGCCGTTGTTACTACAAGATGTTTCACTGCATGACAGAATGGATGTGTACTTCCAACATGATGGATATCCGGCACATAGCTCGCGTGCGGTTGTAGCGGTATTGAATAGCATATTTCATGACAGGTGGATTGGTCGTCGAAGCACCATACCATGGCCCGCACGTTCACCGGACTTGACTTCCGCGGCTTTCTTCCTGTGGGGAAAGTTGAAGCATATTTGCTATCGTGATCCACCGACAACACCTCAAAACATGCCTCAGCGCATTGTCAATGCATGAGTAAAGATTAGGGATGGCGAAATACTCGCTGTTGAGAGGAATGTCGTTACAGGTATTACCAAATGCATAGAGGTTGACGGACATCATTTTGAGCATTTATTGCATTAGTGTAGTATTTACAGGTACTCACGCTGTAACAGCATGCATTCTCAGAAATGATAAGTTCACAAAGGTACATGTATCACAATGGAACAACCGAAATAAAATGTTCAAACGTACCTACGTTCTGTATTTTAATTTAAAAAAACCTACCTGTTACCAACTGTTCGTCTAAAATTATGAGCCATATGTTTGTGACTATTACAGCACCATCTATAACAAAGCGAAAGAAGTGGTCCAACTAAAACATTCATATTTCTTTACGTATTACACGGATATGTAATAAAAATAGGGGTTCCCATTAAAAAAAACGCACTTGATATCCGTCTGACATCTGGCAGCGCCATCTAGCGGCCAACCATAGCGCCATCCGGTTTCCCCCTTCAACCTAGACAAGTTTCGTTCTTCGTAGTTTTTTCGTTTTAGGCTTATTTGGTGAGATATTTGACCCGGTCACGATCAAAGGACTACCCTGTATGTGAGTGTTTAGTTTGAATCTTCTTAAAATTAAGTTTTTGTCCTCGGTGCACCTCTGACTCCTTACTTCTTCTATGTTTTCCCCATTCTGTGCATTGCTTTGGTACAGTAACTGAATATATTTCTCTCATTTCTTCTGCATGGTTCTTGTGCTGTTACAGCTTGTGTGTTTGTTTCTTGTTCTTATTAGTCATATATGCAGGAGAAACATAGTCCAAGACAATATCAGCAATAAGAATAAGCAGTTTGAGTACCAAGCCCTTGAAGAGATATTGCATCTTACTGAAAACAATACTACAACTCATGTCTTTCCCTTTTGTCTTGTTACTTTTTCGTACAGTGTTTGTGACCAATGCAACCACTTTAAATGTAATTAATATTTTTAAAAACAGCAAGTCTGTTTTAGTTTTCGAGATCTTCATTAGTCTGGCTGAAGCATAACTAAAATTTACATGGCAACCTTCGGTCCATAGCAAGATTTCTTATGATGTTCCAGGCGTCCCGAGTAGAGGGCGTGAAGCTGTTCCTGCCATTGTTTTTCTCTTCTGTTCTTATTGAGAGCTCTTAAGTGGTTATCAGCTGTTGTATCATTGTGAGATTCTTGATATTTAGCTCACGTTCTTGAGACCATACAGTGATGTACTCTTTCCGAAACCAACGTGGAATATACTATTTCCTGGCATTGTTTTATGATATTTTTATCTTCTCTTCTAACTGAGCGCTCTCAAGAGGTTATCAGCAGTTGTGTCATTGTGAGATTCTGGATATTTAGCTCATAACTCATCACGTTCTTGAGGCCATCCAGAGATGTACTCTTCCTCAAACCCACGTAATATATATTTCCTGGCATTAGATTTAATCGCATCCATAAGCCTTTCGTAATTGGAATGATCTGGGGAATCCACTGAACGGTAGACCTTTTGTAAACAGTTTCCAGTTCGCAAGATGAGGGATGGACTTAAGTAAAGGACTTACTGCCACAAGCGAGGTAAATTGTAGGTTAGCAAATGAGCATAGTTCGATCTCTGTACCACTCGATAACACCACGCATAAATTCAATAAAGTACAAACAATTTATTTCCACAAGACTGCAAACAGACTTGTGAGTACTGCTGTTGGTTTAACTTAAACCATTTACTATAACACCCTTGTGACACCGGTACCATATAGCCAAGAACAAGACAGCTCGTACAGGGAAAATTAGCCATGCCTCTCGACACGGCACACTTCGTAAGTAAACTAGGGTATTCCCAAGTGTAAATTCATCCAAAAAACTCGTCTCTAAAGCCGACAGGAAAGTCAACTAGTCATATAGTGACCCCGCGCTAGGCTATTAACATCGTCTTCCGAATGAGATTTTCCTTCTGCAGCGGAGTGTGCGCTGATATGAAACTTCCTGGCAGATTAAAACTGTGTGCCGGACAGAGACTCGAACTCGGGACCTTTGCCTTTCGCGGGCAAGTGCTCTACCAACTGAGCTACCCAAGCACAACTCACGCTCCCTCCTCACAGCTTTACTTCTGCCAATACTCCGTCTCCTACCTTCCAAACTTTACAGAAGCTCTCCTGCGAAGCTTGCAGAACTAGCACTCCTGAAAGAAAGGATTTTGCGGAGACATGGCTTAGCCACAGTCTTGGGAATGTTTCCAGAATGAGATTTTCACACTGCAGCGGAGTGTGCGCTGATATGAAACTTCTTGCTGCTCATTGTTGTCATTTTCTGCTGCCGCGCAGTGGAAAGTAGGTGACACTTCAATGAAATGGCGTACTAAACAGTACTGGTACACATTCATACACGTAAGAAAGGATGAATTGCTATGCTTTCAAAGTCATCCAAGCATTATAGCAAATCAACGCTAGTGTATTCGATGCGCGTAAGGTTTGCTACCTAGTGCTGATAATGCCAAACATTACAGTAGCTCTCATTCTGGAGTGGTAACTATATCTTGCAGTGCAAATT
Organism: Schistocerca gregaria; assembly: GCF_023897955.1. Classification (NCBI taxonomy): domain Eukaryota; kingdom Metazoa; phylum Arthropoda; class Insecta; order Orthoptera; family Acrididae; genus Schistocerca; species Schistocerca gregaria. Next base: position 222,600,288 of record NC_064921.1, read on the forward strand.
GTCTATCAACTTCTATTGGTAAGGCCAACATGTGCAGTCCGTACCACGAATTGAGACTACGCACTAAATTTATGAAAATTCATAAAAATGCGATTGTATAACATTTGCAAAGTATTCATTGGCACTAGTGTTGATCAAAGTACAGCTTACCAGACGTATGATACTGGAATTTCCCTGGAGATGGTGTTAGCCGTCAGTGTATGGCCCGTGACCCCGCGTCTCCAGCCCCATTTCCTTCATTTAACGGCTGACGACGAAGGTCAATACGCAGTAACCCAAGTTCCATACATCGACATCTGTTTGAAACCCGTAAAAATGTGGAACTTTGTGTCTACGAACTACGATTTGCGGACAGCATTGGTTTTCTGTTTCATTTGAAGAAAACTGCTGGAGAATCGCATCGAATGCTTGTCGAAGCTTTCGGCGCACATGCTCTTGGGAACACACAGTGTTTTGAATGGTTCCAAAAATTCAAAAGTAGTACTTTTGACGTGAGAAACGACGAGCGCGGAAACCACCGAAAAAGTTCGAAGACAACAAATTGCAGGCCTTATTGGATGAAGATGATACTCAAACTCAACAGGAACTCGCGGAACAATTAAATCTGACCCAGAAAGCCGTTTCTCTTCGGTTGAAAGCTATGGGGAAGGTGCAGAATGTAATGTGGGAAAATTGGTTCCGCATGATGTAAGTTCAAGACAGCAAGCAAATCGAAAGAACACTTGTGAAATACACTCGTGGAAATGGAAAAAAGAACACATTGACACCGGTGTGTCAGACCTACCATACTTGCTCCGGACACTGCGAGAGGGCTGTACAAGCAATGATCACACGCACGGCACAGCGGACACACCAGGAACCGCGGTGTTGGCCGTCGAATGGCGCTAGCTGTGCAGCATTTGCGCACCGCCGCCGTCAGTGTCAGCCAGTTTGAGGGAGCATACGGAGCTCCATCGCAGTCTTGAACAATGGTAGCATGCCCATCGTTCTACCATTCCTAGACCGGCAAGGGAACTTGCTGTTCCAACAGGACAATGCACGTCTGCATGTATCCCGTGCCACCCAACGTGCTCTAGAAGGTGTAAGTCAACTACCCTGGCCAGCAAGATCTCCGGATCTGTCCCCCATTGAGCATGTTTGGGACTGGATGAAGCGTCGTCTCACGCGGTCTGCACATCCAGCACGAACGCTGGTCCAACCGAGGCGCCAGGTGGAAATGGCATGGCAAGCCGTTCCACAGGACTACATCCAGCATCTCTACGATCGTCTCCATGGGAGAATAGCAGCCTGCATTGCTGCGAAAGGTGGATATACACTGTACTAGTGCCGACATTGTGCATGCCCTGTTGCCTGTGTCTATGTGCCTGTGGTTCTGTCAGTGTGATCATGTGATGTATCTGACCCCAGGAATGTGTCAATAAAGTTTCCCCTTCCTGGGACAATGAATTCACTGTGTTCTTATTGCAATTTCCAGGAGTGTACTACTCGCCAGATACAAAAAAAAGTCCTTTCTTCATCGAACAGTGACAAGTGATGAAAAATGGATCCTAAGCGTCGTAAATCGTGGGTCAAACTGGGAAAATAAGCCACATCCACTGCAAGACCAAATCGCATTGGTAAGAAGATAATGATATGTGTTTGGTGGGATCAGAAGGGCGTCATCTATTATGAGCTGCTGCAACCTGATTAAACTGTTAACACTGATCGCTACCAACAGTAAATAATGATTTTAAAGCGAGCATTACGTGAAAAACGACCGGAATATGGAAAAACGCAACAGCAAGTCATATTGCTCCATGACAACGCCACATCACACACAGCAGAAGGGGTCAGGGAAACGATCAAGGCGTCCAGTTGGGAAATACTAGGGCATTCGGCTTATTCTCCAGACTAGAACTTTTAAATTCGTATGAAAATGCACGAAAATGGCTCGCTGACTGGTACGCTTCAAATGAAGAACTGATTTTTGGCGTGACATTTATAGCCTGCCGGAGAGTTGGGGGAAATGTACAAACAGTAAAGGAGATTATTTTGAATAACATATTGCTTACTGTTTCAAACAACAGCCGTGTAACTATTGCAACCATATTTCGGTTTCATAAGTGCACTTACCCTCAATGAACCATTGACCTTGCCGTTGGTGGGGAGGCTTGCGTGCCTCAGTGATACAGATATCCGTACCGTAGGTGCAACCACAATGGAGGGGTATCTATTGAGAGGCCAGACAAACGTGTGGTTCCTGAAGAGGGGCAGCAGCCTTTTCAGTAGTTGCAGGGACAACGGATTGGATGATTGACTGATATGACCTTGTAACACTAACCAAAACAGCCTTGCTGTGCTGGTACTGCGAACGGTTGAAAGCAAGGGGAAACTACAGCCATAATTTTTCCCGAGGGCATGCAGCTATACTGTATGGTTAAATGATGATGGCGTCCTCGTGGGTAAAATATTCCGGAGGTAAAATAGTCCCCCATTCGGATCTCTAGGCGGGGACTACACAAGAGGACGCCATTATCAGGAGAAAGAAAACTGGCGTTCTACGGATCGGAGCGTGGAATGTCAGGGCAGGTAGGTTAGTAAATTTAAAAAGTCAAATGGATAGGTTAAAGTTAGATATAGTGAGAATTAGTGAAGTTCGGTGGCAGGAGGAACAAGACTTCTGGTCAGGTGACTACAGGGTTATAAATACAAAGTCAAATAGGGGTAATGCAGGAGTAGGTTTAATAACGAATAAAAAATAGGAGTACGGGTAAGCTACTACAAATAGCATAGTGAACACATTATTGTGGCCAAGATAGACACAAAGCCCACACCTACTACAGTAGTACAAGTTTATATGCCAAAAAGCTCTGCAGATGACGAAGAAATTGAAGAAATGTATGATGAAATAAAATAAATTATTCAGATAGTGAAGGGAGACGAAAATTTAATAGTCATGGGTGACTGGAATTCGAGTGTAGGAAATGGGAGAGAAGGAAACGTAGTAGGTGAATATGGATTGGGGGTAAGAAATAAAAGAAGCAGTCTGGTAGAATTTTGCACAGAGCACAACTTAATCACAGCTAACACTTGGTTCAATAATCATAAAAGAAGGTTGTATACATGAAAGAACCCTGGAGATAGTGACAGATTTCAGATAGATTATATAATGCTAAGACAGAGATTTAGGAACCAGGTTTTAAATTGTAAGACATTTCCAGGGGCAGATGTGGACTCTGACCACAATCCATTGGTTATGAACTGAAGCTTAAAACTGAAGAAACTGCAAAAAGGTGGGAATTTAAGGAGATGGGATCTGGACTAAACCAGAGGTTGTACAGAGTTTCAGGGAGAGCATAAGGGAACAAATGGCAGGAATGGGGGAAATATATACAGTAGAGGAGGAGTGGGTAGCTTTGAGGGATGAAGTAGTGAAGGCAGCAGAGAATCAAGTAGGTAAAAAGACGAGGGCTAGTAGAAATCCTTGGGTAACAGAAGAAATATTGAATTTAATTGATGAAAGAAGAAACTATAAAAATGCAGGAAATAAAGCAGGCAAAAAGTAATACAAACGTCTCAGAAATTAAATCGACGGGAAGTGGAAAATGGCTAAGCAGGGATGGCTAGAGGATAAATGTAAGGATGTAGAGGCTTATCTCACCAGCGGTAAGATAGATACCACCTACAGGAAAATTAAAGAGACCTTTGGAGAAAAGAGAACCACTTGTATGAATATAAAGAGCTCAGATGGAAACCCAGTTCTAAGCAAAGAAGGGAAAGCAGAAAGGTGGAAGGAGTATATAAAGGGTCTATAGAAGGGCGATGTGCTTGAGGACAATATTATGGAAATGGAAGAGGATGTAGATGAAGATGAAATGGGTGATATGGTAGTGCGTGAAGAGTTTGTAGAGCACTGAAAGACCTGAGTCGAAACAAGGCCCCGGGATTAGGCAACATTCCATTAGAACTACTGACTACCTTGGGAGAGCCAGTCCTCACCATCTGGCGAGCAAGATGTATGAGACAAGCGAAATACCCTCAGACTTCAAGAAGAATATAATAATTCCAATCCCAAAGAAAGCAGGTGTTGACAGATGTGAAAATTACCAAACTATCAGTTTAGTATGTCACAGCTGCAAAATACTAACGCTAATTCTTTACAGACAAATGGAAAAACTGGTAAAAGTCGACCTCGGGGAAGATCAGTTTGGATTCCGTAGAAATATTGGAACACGTGAGGGAATACGACTTACCTTAGAAGCTAGATTAAGAAAAGGCAAACCTACGTTCCTAGCATTTGTAGACTTAGAGATAGCTTTTGACAATGTTGACTGTAATACTCTCTTTCAAATTCTGAAGGTGGCAGGGGTAAAATATAGTGAGCGAAAGGCTATTTACAATTTGTATAGAAACCAAATGGCAGTTATAAGAGTCGAGGGGCATGAAAGGGAAGCAGAGGTTGGGAAGGGAGTGAGACAGGGTTGTAGCCTGTCCCCGATGTTATTCAATCTGTATATTGAACAAGCAGTGAAGGAAGCAAAAGAAAAATTCGGAGTAGGTATTATAATCCATGGAGAAGAAATAAAAACTTTGAGGTTCGCCGATGACATTGTAATTCTGTCTGAGTCAGCGAAAGTCTTGGAAGAGAAGTTGAATGGAATGTATAGTGTCTTGAAAGGAGGATATAAGATGAACATCAACAAAAGCAAAACGAGAATAATGGAATGTAGTGGAATTAAGTCGGGTGATGCTGAGGTTATTGGATTAGGAAGTGAGACACTTGAAGTGGTAAAGGAGTTTTGCTATGTGGGGAGCAAAATAACATGATGGGCGAAGTAGAGGATATAAAATGTGCACTGGCAATGGGAAGGAAAGCGTTTCTGAAGAAGAGAAATTTGTTAACATCGAGTATAGATTTAAGTGTCAGGAAGTCATTTCTGAAAGTATTTGTATGGAGTGTAGCCATGTATGGAAGTGAATCATGGACGATAAATGGTTTGGACAAGAAGAGAATAGAAGCTTTCGAAATGTGGTGCTACAGAAGAATGCTGATGATTAGATGGGTAGATCACGTAACTAATGAGGAGGTGTTGATTAGGATTGGGGAGAAGAGAAGTTTGTGGCACAACTTGACTAGAAGAAGGGATCTGTTGGTAAGACATGTTCTGAGGCATCAAGGGATCACCAATTTAGTATTGGAGGGCAGCATGCAGGGTAAAAACCGCAGAGGGAGACCAAGAGATGAATACACCAAGCAGATTCAGAAGGATGTAGGTTACAGTAGGTACTGGGAGATGAAGAAGCTTGCATAGGATAGAGTAGCATGGAGAGCTGCATCAAACCAGTCTCAGGACTGAAGACCACAACAACAACAACAAGAAGTGCACTTCCTCGGGAGAAATACCAAAGTAAAAAGTGTTACTCCAACGACAGTAGCACTGGCAACGTTTAACACTCATAAAAAGCAGTTTCGGCTAGTTCACCATTCATCGATGTAGCTTCCCATTCGTTGAGTGCATTTAGCATAGCAGTATGAGCAGAGCCTAGGGTGTAGCTAAGCCACGTGTCTGCAGTGTCCTTTCTTCCAGAGGTGTTAGTCCTATAAGGTGTGCAGGAGAACTTCTGTGAAGTTTGGAAGGCAAGATATGGGGTACTGGCGGAGGTACAGCTGTGAAGGCGACTTGGACCTCGTGCTTGGAGAGCTTATCTGGCAAAGTACTTGCCTGTGGAGAGCAGAGGTACCAGTTTCAAATCTCTGTGAGACATACGGTTTTAATTTGCCACGAAGTTTCAAATCAGCGCACACTCTTTCTGGAAAAGATTTAATTGCTTGAAATTCATTAAGGCAGTTAACAAAAATCCTCCAGATGAATACAGTCTGGTAGTCGGTAAGTTTAAACATCGAAGTTTAAATTCTCAGTCAACAGGTTGAAATTAATTTAACATACAAAATTTTTACTGGGGCATAGATGATCCCGTGTGTCGGCTGAACGATTTTTTTTTTTTTACTACTAAGCGTACACTACATTGTTGACACTTTCACCAAGCCTCTGCAGATCTTCATGTGAAGGGAAAAGGTAATTACGACAGTCCGACAATGCTTCAAAGAGCCACAGTATTCAGCGCACATAACTGTTCCGCCGAAAGTTGTAAGTTTCATAATCTTGCTACTCGATTCGGTGTGCAGTGTCATAAAGCTCACGTCGCTAATGGTACATTTGGCATCATATACGTTCCCTGCGTCTAGACACAGCTGCTCTGACACAGGTCGTGATTTTGCGCCAGTCAAGAAACGTCCCAAACACTCTACATTTCAGAATGCGGAAGACTTTAAACATGTATTCACTACTGCAAGTCTTTATATATGGCAGGAGAAAGCTTTAGTTTTCACTGTGTCTCAGTAAAATACGTAGGCACCTCAAAGCTTGCTGTTATCCAGGTTTCAAGGCTGGACCAGAACAGGGGATCATAGAGTCGTTTAGTATAAGAAGAATTATAGTGAACTCATTGAGTGGGAGAAGCATTTCGTTCTGAAACGGGGAATGACTGTCCATCACGTAAGACTAGCAGAATTTTCGTGTTTCCATTTTGCAGTACCTTTGAGTGACACCAACGAAATGGACTTTCGTACTATGCTTGTATTCTTCAGCGAAGAAAACAAGGAATTTTATTGCCTGAGCTTATTTACTGACTGGACCTGGATCACGTTTGGCAACTCAACGGGGACTTGGGTCTTTTCGGCAAACAAATCCTTTTTATCTGTTTTTCTCAAAATTGTGGCTGTACCAGTATCTGCTCATTATTCTCATTATGCAACAAGAATAAATAAAGAATTTATGTATATTCTTACCAACGTAGTTTTACCTTTATTTGAAATAAATTATTTTCGCACATAGGTTAAACATCTTAACTGTTTCCTTACTGCTGCATACATTCACACGTAGCTACGCTGATAATAATTTTACATAGACTAATCTTCATCTGACTGAACAAGACTTGACCTCCACGATAACTCCAGCAGTCCAGTTGTTCCCCCATAACATTGTTATTTTTCTGTAGTAGCTTTCAGAGCTGCGTACTTGTTTGCAAACCACAAATCTGCATTTGGTGCACTGCAATACTAATAATTTAATCCGTACGTGTTTTATCTTCCGCATAGAAAGTATCAGCATTTTCATTCCATTCACAGATTTTTAAACAGTTCTTTAATTTAGTATTAGGTTATTCAATACAACAAACATTACTAAGCAGGCCATCGACTTGTCCATGTATTACTACAGATGCCTATACCATTCATCTGAAGCCCTTATAAATTTTAAACATGCATTACAGAACAACGTACGACAGATTACATTTGGTATAGAACACAGGGAAGAAGTAGTGTGTTTGCACATCGTACCTATATTTTTGTTTGTTGTATGTTATAATATACATAATACAGAGGTTAAACTTAGCTATCTTTATAGCTCAAGATGGCAAACGCTGAAAACAGTAATGATAATAAAACGCATATGTTATCATCAACTTAAAATAATTGCGGTAAAGACTCTCAAGTGGTTTACAAGTTTCGAGACTGCCAGAAGGCTTATGACACCGTTACTCGGAAACAGGTTCTAATCAAACTTCAAATCAATGGAGTGTATGATTGGATTGATGATTTCTTGTCTGACAGGTCACACATTGTAGCAACTAATGCTGAATTGGAGTGGAGTAAATATCAGAGGAGACAGCGAGTTTAATGTCAGGCACTGTATGATGAAGGCGGGTGCAGAAGCGGAAAGTTGACCAGCGAGGTTGTCTGGCTGTCAGGGGACACCACAGCCCTTTATGAATGGGCAGGTGGTATGCGACGCGACGGATTTCGCCGACAGGAGGGGGACCAGCTCATCCGTTGATCTCCTTGTGGGTGAGAGTCAGAGGTCCAGCCAGCCTTGAGTGCCTAAAGCTACTGGAACTCACCAAACAGAAAGCTACCGAATCACAGCTTGCAGTTAAATTGTGTATATCCTATTTAATATAGAAACTGCTTCATAAATTAGAGATGAACAGGCAAAGAAAGACGATCTCCTGCCATGTCATGTGCAAATATACACTCCTGGAAATTGAAATAGGAACACCGTGCATTCATTGTCCCAGGAAGGGGAAACTTTATTGACACATTCCTGGGATCAGATACATCACATGATCACACTGACAGAACCACAGGCACATAGACACAGGCAACAGAGCATGCACAATGTCGGCACTAGTACAGTGTACATCCACCTTTCGCAGCAATGCAGGCTGCTATCCTCCCATGGAGACGATCGTAGAGATGCTGGATGTAGTCCTGTGGAACGGCTTGCCACGCCATTTCCACCTGGCGCCTCAGTCGGACCAGCGTTCGTGCTGGACGTGCAGACCGCGTGAGACGACGCTTCATCCAGTCCCAAACATGCTCAATGGGGGACAGATCCGGAGATCTTGCTGGCCAGGGTAGTTGACTTACACCTTCTAGAGCACATTGGGTGGCACGGGATACATGCGGACGAGCATTGTCCTGTTGGAACAGCAAGTTCCCTTGCCGGTCTAGGAATGGTAGAACGATGGGTTCGATGACGGTTTGGATGTACCGTGCACTATTCAGTGTCCCCTCGACGATCACCAGAGGTGTACGGCCAGTGTAGGAGATCGCTCCCCACACCATGATGCCGGGTGTTGGCCCTGTGTGCCTCGGTCGTATGCAGTCCTGATTGTGGCGCTCACCTGCACGGCGCCAAACACGCATACGACCATCATTGGCACCAAGGCAGAAGCGACTCTCATCACTGAAGACGACACGTCTCCATTCGTCCCTCCATTCACGCCTGTCGCAACACCACTGGAGGCGGGCTGCACGATGTTGGGGCGTGAGCGGAAGACGGCCTAACGGTGTGCGGGACCGTAGCCCAGCTTCATGGAGACGGTTGCGAATGGTCCTCGCCGATACCCCAGGAGCAACAGTGTCCCGAATTTGCTGGGAAGTGGCGGTGCGGTCCCCTACGGCTCTGCGTAGGATCCTACGGTCTTTGCGTTCATCCGTGCGTCGCTGCGGTCCGGTCCCAGGTCGACGGGCACGTGCACCCTCCGCCGACCACTGGCGACAACATCGATGTACTGTGGAGACCTCACGCCCCACGTGTTGAGCAATTCGGCGGTACGTCCACCCGGCCTCCCGCATGCCCACTATACGCCCTCGCTCAAAGTCCGTCAACTGCACATACGGTTCACGTCCACGCTGTCGCGGCATGCTACCAGTGTTAAAGACTGCGATGGAGCTCCGTATGCCACGGCAAACTGGCTGACACTGACGGCGGCGGTGCACAAATGCTGCGCAGCTAGCGCCATTCAACGGCCAACACCGCGGTTCCTGGTGTGTCCGCTGTGCCGTGCGTGTGATCATTGCTTGTACAGCCCTCTCGCAGCGTCCGGAGCAAGTATGGTGGGTCTGACACACCGGTGTCAATATGTTCTTTTTTCCATTTCCAGGAGTGTAGATAGCTATTTCAGAACCACAGTTATTATAAAATCTCATTAAAAGGTAAAGTAGCCTGAAGGAAGGTCCCTGTCCCTAAGTGGATGGCCCAAACATTCGTTGCGCGATCCCGTCTGAGGAGGGTACCGGCCGAAACGAAGCACCTCGTCCTGGGCACTCATGAGCGGTGGATGTGCAAGTCTTCTGCCTTACGCCCATGAGCTGGCGGATAGTTTTGTTTTTGCAGTGGTGGGCAACATTACTGAGGTTTGGTGTATGAGTAAGCGTGCGCCATTGGTGTTAGTTTCCCTATCCAGAAGTAATTTGTGACCTAGCCATTTTAGTGCAGACAAATAGTGCATCCGAAAAGTAACAAATGTAGAGTGATTGTCGGTGGGGTTTGACAAGTGCAAAAAACAACTGTCCATTTGCGTGTAATACTCGAGCACTGAGGGTTCCGTACAAACTTACACTACTGGCCATTAAAATTGCTACACCACGAAGATGACGTGCTACAGTCGCGAAATTTAACCGACAGGAAGAAGATGCTTTGATTTGCAAATGATTAACTTTGAAAAGCATTCACACAACGTTGGCGACACCTACAACGTGCTGACATGATGAAAGTTTCCAAGCGATTTCTCATATACAAACAGCAGTTCACCGGCGTTGCCTGGTGAAACGTTGTTGTGATGCCTCGTGTAAGGAGGAGAAATGCGTACCATCACGATTCCGACTTTGATAAAGGTCGCATTGTAGCCTATTGCGATTGCAGCTTATCTTATCGCGACATTGCTGCTCGCGTTGGTCGAGATCCAATGACTGTCAGCAGAATATGGAATCGGTGGGTTCAGGAGGGTAATGCGGAACGCCGTGCTGGATCCCAACGGCCTCGTACCACAGCGCCTGCGATGGTGTACTCAATTTCGAACCTGGGTGCATGAATGGCGAAACGTCCTTTTTTTTTCAGATGAATCCAGGTTCTGTTTACAGCATCATGATGGTCGCTTCCGTGTATGGCGACATCGCGGTGAACGCACATTGGAAGCGTGTATTTGTCATCGCCATACTGGCCTATCACCCGGCGTGATGGTATGGGGTACCTTTGGTTACACGTCTCGGTCACCTCTCGTTCGTATTGACGGCACTTTGAAAAGTGGACGTTACATTTCAGATGTGTTACGACCCGTGGCTCTACCCTTCATTCGATCCCTGCCTATCTGGATACAGAAAATGTTCGACTGCTGCCCTGGCCAGCACATTCTCCAGATTTCTCACCAATTGAAAACGTTTGGTCAATGGTGGATGAGCAACTGGCTCGTCACAATACACCAGTCACCGCTCTTGATGAACTGTGGTATCTTGTTGAAGCTGCATAAGCAGCTGTACCTGCACACGCCATCCAAGCTCTGTTTGATTCAATGCCCAGGCGTATCAAGGCCGTTATTTCGGCCAGAGGTTGTTGTTCTGGGTACTGATTTCTCAGGATCTATGCACCCAAATTGGGTGAAAATGTAATCACATGTCAGTTCTAGTATAATATATTTATCCAATGAATACCCGTTTATTATCTGCATTTCTTCTTGGTGTAGCAATTTTAATGGCCAGTAATGTAATAATTTATACAGGGTGTTCGGAAATTCCCGTTACAAACTTCTAGGACTTGTAGAGGGGAGTGAGTACATAATATTTTGTACAAACTAATCCTGTCAAAAGCGCTAGTAAATAATGCAAAATAAGTTAATCATTAACAACTCCAATAGTGACCAACCCTAACTTACATAGTTTCTGGACTATCACTTAAATGAATTACCCAAAGTTTTGGAATAATTATGGGTGTGACCAAGTTAACAGAGCAATACAAATCATATCACCACCTCACACATACAATAATTACTAAATTTAACAACTAGGCATATAGCTGTGAAGAAAAACATAAGTTATACTGTTTCTGTACTCTGCAATAGAGTTGTGTATTTCACCCTGCTCTGTTTCAAAATGTAAGCTGTAGAGGAAAGTTTTCCGTCAATTGCACATAATAAGGTCAATCATTAATTGAAACACTACTAATCATCTTGTGGTACAGTTCTTCTTGTTGTCTCCGTGCTTGTTAAGAAAATGGGATGAGAAGTTCCGCCTTATGCAAGACACCTTTTTTCTTTTGTTTCACCCATACATGTTTCAACACTTCTGTGCTATCGTCAGTGGGTTCTATTTTCATTTTTAACTGTAAATTTGTTGTTAATATATTAACATTTGCGTCGTTTACAACATTATGTAAAAGTAGCATTTATAACTTAATTGGCGAAAAGTAACGTACCTTACATTATGTTATTGTCCTCTTGTTTTGGTAGCCGTTATGCTACACAATATACAACATGTCATCTGCAAACAGCAAAACGTAATTTATTTTCTCTTTGTTATGCATTTACGAACGGAAATAAGACTGTATCACGTTTTCTTTCTGTAACTTACAGTTTTGAAGTTTTGGTACGTTTTCTTGTGTTGTTGGCGAAGTAAATAGGCTTACTTCTTTGCCTGTGTTCGCTTGGCAACGCAGTTTTTCGGTTACTCAAAACATAGGCAGAGTTTTCGCTGCCATTAGGTGTTGTTGTGGCTGTGTGGCGTTCATTTGCTTCGTAGCGTGTTCTTCTGGGTGAGGCGCGCGAGTTTGAATTGTATTTGGTGTTAGTGGTGTGTGGTTTATGTGGGTTTGCGTGTGTGTGGTGAGCACTGGGGCAGAGAGAGAGAGTGAGAGAGAGAGAGTGAGAGAGAGAGAGAGAGAGAAAGAAAGAAAGAAAAGAAAGAGGATTTGTTTGTGTGTGTGTGTGTGTGTGTGTGTGTGTTTGTGTGTGTGTGTGTGTGTGTGTGTGTGTGTGTTTTACTTGTATAGTTCTTCTATTGTGGCGAAGAGAGTTTTGTTGCACAGTGATGTGTATTCATTGCGTACTTTCTTTCCTTGGACTATTGATTGTTGGATGTGGTAGTTTTCTTCTATAGTTAATTTTTGGTTTAGGCTGCTGTAGTTTTTAGGATGTGAAGGTCAGTTTCAATGTTTGTTGGGTAGTGGTTGTGTGCTACCAGGTGGTCTGCAAATGTTGAGGGTGTGCTATTGCTTTTCAGTGCTCTGAGGTGTTCATTATATCTGGTTCTGAAGGTCCTGCATGTTTGGCCCACATATACAGATTGACAGCAGTTGCAAGTAAGTTGGTAGATGCCAGACTGGCTGTATTTGTCAGTGTTGGTTGTAATTCTTCCGAGTCTGCTCTGTATTGTGTTATTGGTTCTGTATGCTATGTTGAGTCTTTGTTTCTTTAGTATATTACTCACCCTGTGTGTGACTTTGTTGTTGTAAGTCGTTATGTGCCATTTGTTGCTTACTGTCTGCTGATTTGATGTGTGATGAGTTGTGTTTGTATATGTGTGTGTTTCATGGTTATGTGCTGTTTGTTTTTGTATTTTGTGGTTTATTTTGTCTACTCTCTTTGCGTCATATCCATTCTCCTGTGCAATTTGTGAATATAACCTCAAATCAGTACACTGATTCTAAAGCTAGCACCGACAAACGCCAAGAAGCAGGAGACAGAAAATCGAAAACAGAAAACAAGAAACTGAAGTGTTCTTGTCCTTTGTCTAACAGGATACTTAACTCTCACTTCTCCCCTTGTTCAGGCAATTATACCTCCAAAGCATCACTTATGGAAATTTTTTATTTTACCAGCCAAACTCTGTAGTGTGCTTAGCAATCGATAACTGGGACACAGAATATCTTTGCGGATGTATTAAAGCTCAGAACTCACGCAAATAATTAACTTGAAAGGTTTCCAACTGAGGACTAGCAATAAATAATAAATTCCACGCATTCGTGTTTTGTGTTTAGGCAGGTGTGGCAGGTGCAATTTCCTTAATGTGATTTCACCAACAACGTGCTGCATGAAAAACGTAGTCAGACTAATAGTGCGCTGTCCATCAACTGTTTCTCCTTGAAATTAGTATTATTAATGATTACAAGTCTCTTTCTGAAACGCATACTTTACAGTACGCTCCATGTACGGCAGTGTATGAATCAAAAGGTGCGATATAGCAGGTGCTAAATATACCAAGAGTATTTTGTGAGTGAACCAATATATGCTCTCTGGAAAATACTGGGGAATGTTCCTCTCAACCGGCAAGCCCAGTGGCTCCAAAAATCATCGGTGGTGTGTAACGCCATTAAATCAAATTCCAATATCTGGATTATCTTCACTGTTATGTCACTGGTGGTGAACATGCGTTTCGTGGTCAGCCAATTTTATACAATGCCAACAGTTACAGTTTTCGTAGATATTCCTACCTACGCATTTCTGTCTTTCAGAATAGTGTGGGCCCTTGCAGGCAACACAGTATTTATGTTGAAAGACTTGCGTTTGTTCCCAGTGGCCCTCAAATACTTTGACGGTTATGTACAGAAGAATAATCGGAAAAGTAATAAAATGCTAGGAATAGCACTAATCATCACTTTTGGTGTTCTGATAACAACAGAGTGTGCTTTAGCTATTTTTTATGATCAAACGCATGTCCATGATGAAGTAATCCTTCGGCTGATTCTGTATGAAGTGGTCAGAATGCTGGAAAACCTCATAACACTGCAGTGCATTCTGCTTGTTCTCGAAGTGCGGATAAGATTCCAAATTATCAATGACAGTGTCCTCACATCAGCTGCATGCAATGGTGACAGTCGGATATCTCGCATCCTGCTGGGAGCTATTCCCCCGCCAGAGCAGGACTGCCACTCAAGAGCGAACCAGCCAGACAAGGCGCACGCCGTTCTGTACCGTGCAGCGGAATTGCTGCAGCGACACTTTGGACTCACTCTGGTCCTACAAGTAATTCAGGCACTGCACGCTCTCATGTATGGCTCGTACGAGATTCTGATGCTTTGGACTGACCACGAACCCGGCCGTAGCATCGTGATCAGCAAGTCCATCTAATAATCTGCAGAGTGGATAGCTACGTACCTCGTGGGCGCGATTGCTCTGGTGGTGTCCTGCTCTGCGACGGCGGACGAGGCACAGCGCACTCGCGTGCTGGTGGTCAGGGCCTCTACGCTGGGGTGGCGTCGAGGCCTGCAGCCGGAGGCGGAGGCGATGCTGCTGCAGGTTTTGGCTCTGCCGCCGCTCTCTGTCAGGGTTGCCGGCTTCCTCACGATCGACCGAAGGCTGCAGGAGAATGCCCTCTGCGCTACCATCACTTACTTTGTCAGATCTCTTCTGCTCAGGTGCCAAGTCCTTAATGCAACACTTTACTGTTTCAGAAATCTACACCTTCAACTTTCTCTTTCTGAGCACGAAGTTTAAAGTTTTTGACCCGCTGATTATTTTTGACATTATTATTAAATCTGTGTGCTGAGAGTCGATTACAAATTGTGGAAATCGCCAGCCTATACACGCCGTTACAAAAAGTTACGGCCAAACTTTCAGGAAACATCTCTCAAACACAAATAAAGAAAAGATGTTATGCGGACATGTGTTCAGAAACGATTAATTTCCATGTTAGAGCTCATTTTAGTTTCGTCAGTATGTACAGCACTTCCTCAATTCACCGCCAGTTGGCCCAACTGATGGAAGGTAATGTTGACTTCGGTGCTTGTGTTGACATGCGACGCATTGCTCTACATTACTAGCATCAAGCACATCAGTATGTAGCATCAAGAGGTTAGTGTTCATCACAAATGTGATTTTGCAGTCAGTGCAATGTTTACAAATGCGGAGTTGGCAGATGCCCATTTGATGTATGGATTAGCACGGGGCAATATCCGTGGCGCGGTACGTTTGTATCGAGACAGATTTCCATAACGAAGGTGTCGCGACTGGAAGACGTTCGAAGCAATTGATCGGCGTCTTAGGGAGCACCAGCCTATGACTCGCGACTAGGGAAGACCTAGAACGACGAGGACACCTGCAATGGACGAGGCAATTCTTCGTGCAGTTGACGATAACCCTAATGTCAGCGTCAGAGAAGTTGCTGCTGTGCAAGGTAACGTTGACCACGTCACTGTATGGAGAGTGCTACGGGAGAACCAGATGTTTCCGTACCATATACAGCGTGTGCAGGCACTATCAGCAGCTGATTGGCCTCCACCGATAGACTTCTGCGAATGGTTCATCCAACAATGTGTCAATCCTCATTTCAGTGCAAATGTTCTCTTTACGGAGGGGGCTTCATTCCAACGTGATCAAATTGTAAATTTTCACAATCAACAAGTGTGGGCTGACGAGAATCCGCACGCAATTGAGCAATCACGACATCAACACAGATTTTCTGTTAACGTATGGGCAGGCATTGTTGGTTCATGCACGATGGAGCTCCTGCACATTTCAGTCGAAGTGTTCGTACGCTTCTCAACAACAGATTCGGTGACCTATGAATTGGTGGAGGCGGACCAATTCCATGGCCTCCACGGTCTCCTGACCTCAACCCTCTTGACTTTCATTTATGGGGTCATTTGAAAGCTCTTGTCTACGCAACCGCGGTACCAAATGTAGAGACTCTCCGTGCTCGTATTGCGGACGGCTGTGATACAATACGCCATTCTTCAGGGCTGCATCAGCGCATCAGGGATTCCATGCGACGGAGGGTGGATGCATGTATCCTCGCTAACGGAGGACATTTTGAACATTTCCTGTAATAAAGTGTTTGAAGTCACACTGGTAAGTTCTGTTGCTGTGTGTTTCCATTCCATGGTTAATGTGATTTGAAGAGAAGTAATAAAATGAGCTCTAACATGGAAACTAAGCGTTTCTGGACACATGTTCACATAACATATTTTCTTTCTTTCTGTGTGAGGAATGTTTCCTGAAAGTTTGGCCGTACCTTTTTGTAACACCCTGTATAACATTCTCGACATTAACATAATGAAGGTTGAGAATATGTCCGCAGTGCAACTAATTTCTGTGGATTAAGAACTGGATGAAAATGTATTAATAATCACATAGCAGAAAAAGGGCATTGAAATCGGAATCATTATCTCTGCAGACTGTATCACTACCGTCATAAGTAGATCCATGCTGACAATGCCAGTTACAAATATGACAGAACTGAATAACATTAAGTGTAACTTTATGAACCAAGCTGTAAAAATAACACTGCTTGTATTGGTTTGCTTCCAACTAGTGTGCTATTCTTTATTATTTGAAATGTTGTTTTGAATCTGTAATAACTCTGTAATTCTTTTCGACCTTGTGTCTTCGCTTAACGCTATTGATAACCTAATTTAAGTTACAGCTAACACCTAAGTTTGTCTTTTCCCCGAAGGTTCTCTTTCTGTCTGTAATAGTGCTTCTGCGATAACTGCTGTTTACTTGAATACATTACTCATACCCATTCTTTATCATCCTTGGTCTCCCTAGAAAAATCACTAGTGGTCACAGTAATTACTAATTGAATTGTAACTTTATCTGGGACCATTCTGACTCCATCAGTCATTAATTTTACACTTCTCAGTTTTCAGAATGGGCTCCTTACATCATTCTCTTTCTTTCTTTCTATTATGGACTGCACACTGTTAGTTACATATTATCCTTAGAGCGAAAATATTTCATACCAGTCATTATCACAGCCATATACTCTCTATTTCATATACCTCTGTAAACTCAGGAAACCATAACTCTATGAGCTCCTCTCCTTCAGCGACTGCTGAAGCCCCCACACACAGACCAACCTGTCAGCCGGTCTTCTCTGCAAAGCAAGTCTACCCCAATCCATTCACCTATGTGTGGACGATTTTATAGCAGTCGGGTTCGTGATCCAGGTGCATCAGTGTGATAACAAACCGTTACCAGCTACCTCCAACCGCTACATGCCAGGCGATACTCAGTCACTGCAGACAGGCAGGATCTGCCAAGCAGTCACTGTTGACTGCACGCAGTCGGATGGGTCAGTGAGCGAGTCAGTACACCAGCTGGGCCGTGAGTGAATGGCTTTAAGGCGCTCATATATAGCTGCTCCATGCTCCAACTCGCTCATTGACATGCGTATGGTCAATGGCAGATCTCACCTGTCTGCAGTGATGGAATTTGGGCTGGTAGGTAGTACTATAGAAAAACAGGTAGTGATCCACCAGTCAAACCGCCAGACCCAGAACACTGACCCAACTGTGTCCACCCACAGTCAAGGGGGTAGACTGGTCCAGACCTGTGCAGCGCCCTTAAGTTATAACGACACTGTGTGCACAAAATCCTGGTCATCTCTGAGTAAGCGGCTTTTCCAGAAATGTGCGTCATTGTACTTCACTACAGGCAGTAGCAGACTTGTGAAACGGACTCATGCAGGCCACTAAAAAGCAATCTTCAGAGCTGTAAGTAGCGCATTCAACACTCTTAAATGTCCAACACTTGTCTGCACATCATGAACTGTTGCCATCTCGTCCACCAACCAACCTTTCATGCTATCTTTCTCTCTGGCTAAAAACACGCTTGTCCTCTGCATCCGTTCATCTCCCAGGATATTCTGGATTTCTCAGCTGCCCCTACCTATTTCATTTTATGCAACTCGCCATGTTATACCTGGCCTTCAGAAAGCAAGTGCGAGATTTTCATATTTTTTCGCTTGCTACGCTCAAGGTATTAGTTCCACAAAAAAAGGACCTTTTTCTAGCAAATTTAATGTACTTAAATTTTGTACTGGGATACGTTTTCGCTGCAGACCTCGGTTTTCGAGTTATTAAAACGCACCTCCACCCTCACAATCATCCTTCAGCAGTCAGCTTTCTCCCCTCCCCCGCCCCCCCCCCCCCCTCCCGACACTATGTACAAATGTCGGACGTCCGACGACACCATCTACTTCCAATATGGCCACCATTTTTGGTCTCTATTGATTGAGATATTACACAGCCATCATAGTCACCCCTTTAGTTAACCTTATTAACTTAAACATACCTGTGAAGATAATGAGAGAAAAACTATTTTTTAAACATTATTACATTGACAATTCGATCAAAACTTAAACCTTACGAGCACAGTAGTTTCGTAGTCATAAGTCCAGACGAAGAAAACGATGTAATTGTTCATTGTATGCTGTTGAAATTCACAAAACTCTCATGTAAAATTTACACTAACGTCAGTTTCACAGTTTATAAGAGCTCAAATAAGACCCCAAAAGTCATATGTGAGAAACAATTAATGCAGTAGCAGATGTTTTTATTATCCTAGGAAGGAGTGCCATCAAAAAAATACTAGAAATGCTGACCAGTGGAGGTTGTTTGCGAATGGGGATGTATTTGAATGTCAATTTTGTACGTATTTCCTACATAACTCTGAAACTACGGCCTGTAACGAAAACGTGTCCTAGTACAAAATTTAATTACATTAAATTCCGTACAAAAAGGTGGCTTTAATTTGCCTTTAGGATAAACTGGACGTAACGGGCGAGACGACATGAAAATACCGTTCGTGGTTTTTGAAGGTCAGATGTAACATTTAGGGTTGCATAAAACAATATTGATAGGGGCAGCTGAATCACTGTGTATGTTTATTAAGACTGAGAGGTCAAAAAACGGTGTGGCGGTCTTGACACGTATGTAGAGCTGACATCAAGTACAAGTCTTAAGCATGTTGAAACCAGACGAAGAAAGACAAACTGAATTCGTGATCACTGAAATAAGTGTACTGAGCCATCAGTGCGTAACTCGTGTCGTCTCTATGCTGCCGAAAATCAGTTCACTGACTTCTTTTCGTTTGGAATTAGATTCACTTCATTACTGGAAGACATGAACATAGACTTGTTTACAGTCACTCTCTTCACAGTGAACCTAAGAAGATTAGGGTAACAACATGAGCATTCCTCCAATACAATCAAAACGGTGCAAAGTCACACAGTTATAGATGAATCGCAAAAAAAAAAGCTGATACAGTAAGACACTGCCTCCACGCCTTTCAGCACATGATGTAATCTCTGTTCTATTCCTCACACCTTTCAGAGCTCAAATCGCTTCAAATAAGCTTTAAGAACGTTAAACTTATAGCTTGTGACTCTCTAACAGTTGATTGCTCAGAAACCCGGTGGCATCGAATTACCAGAATGCTCACAGTTGATGGCATTTTTTGGAGAAGTTACGAACAATTCGCCGTTCTCTATGGCAAACAAGCTCGTACACTTAGAGTCCTTGTAAACTGATTGACATCAAATGATGAACAGCGTATCTGCTCACAAATGTTTCATGGCAAATTCAAAAATACACTGCAATGAAAGGTACAGAAAGTTGCAAGACAATGTAAAGCAGTGCCAAATACAAATGCCAAAGTCATCCTCGCTAGTTGCTTTGCTTGCAGTCGCACAATACCCGCGATTGTGTGAAGGAACCTCCACAGGTTGAGAGATGAAAAAGCAAAATAGTAAATTGCATGTCGAGTCTCAGTTGACGAACTGAATGAATTATTTTCAGACAATCCTCATGCTGCAACGAACTTTCGTCTGCAAGAGTACCCAAAATGCATTCATAATCATTCGCCACCCCAACACCTTCTTCCCGAAACCTGTTACAATAAACTCAACAAGCAGAGCAATAATGATAATCTATTCTGAAGCGATAGGCAGCAATGGAGTTAGCATAGCCATGATCAAAAATGTTTTGTATAGCTTTGTGCATATTTTAACAGCCGTATTTCATGTCTCTCTTGCTAGCGGATCATATCCAAACCCACAGAGAAGAAACATAGTCTGGCTTAACACTAGAAACCACATCACTTTCTCATTACTGACCAATCAGTATCCTGCCTAATATAGCCCGGAATATATTGTTCGCAACCAAATTACTGAATACTAACTTAAATTTTGGTCCATCTTCCATAAACATCATAGCCACAAATGCTGGTACATGATGCCATGAGTGGGGAGGCCAAAGTTTGACACTATAGACATCCTAAATTTTTATTGAAGAAACGGACAGGTACGTTTGTGGGACTGAAAAGCATTTTCTCCAAGGTGTGCCACAGGGCAGTTTTGGACCCTTTATCGTTTTCCTTCCACGTCAATGATATCTTAACAATTCCATCCTCTTGTAAATGCCATTTCTTTACCGATAACACCTCATCAGTAACTGAGTGCCTGTCATCACATAATAATGGAAATACTAGGTCTCACTTGTTACTATCCTTGCTGTGCCCATCCACAAAAGAAAAGCATTCACAAATTCCTACGCAGCTGCAGTTTACCTCTGCAACAAACTGCCCTGAACCCTTCGCACAGTTCAATGACATGTTGATTTTAAAAAGAAGCTGAATTACTTCCTTTTGTCACCCTCATAGAGTCTCCCCAAAGATTAACGTATTTTGCCAGTTCTCCCTTACAATATAACCTTCCACCTTCCACCACTTAAACTGCTTTCTTTTTTGATTTCTCAGTCAGTGACGTCTCTTTGTTTTCTTCTACCTCTATTAATTGCATGTTGTCACACTCCTCTCTCTCCCTTATCTTCTACCCTTTCGTTCATGTCCATTGCTGTTGGAGCTCATATTTCAAATTTATTTACCTTTAATTTGTATTTATTGTTGTGCTACGCACGAAAGAATGTAAAATGTGTGTTTTTTCTGTGCTAATTTCTAAATGTTGTATTTTATATTACATGTAACGTATAATATTCTTATTGTGAAATATGTTATGTAAACATGTAGAATGCCTAGTTAGATCTAAGAAAGGACCAAATAGACCTAAGCATGGTGTGTTAAACAAATCAAAAAGATAAAATAAATAACATGCAATTCTATTTAACTGCAAATCATAATAAACCATCCTCGATAGTTGCAACTAACACAGAAGACACACGTTCAAGTATATGGAATTTTGGCTCTACAGGGTGTCCAAGATGTACTTGGATCCATCGGTCAAAACAATATACTGTATGTTGGAGAACTTACATACCAAAAACCAAGGATCAATGCCATATGTATGTGGATGATCCTTCTTTACACAGATGTATATGTTCCCTCTTGTCCTCCTCGACATTTCGGGGAACATTTTAAGAGTTGTGCACAAAAGATTTCGTGAACATTTTTGTGTACTTCTTCATTAGTGAGCCAAATGGGACTTGACTGTCTCCCATAACAGGTTCTGAGCTTCACTGAGGACATTTCAGTGGCGCTGACGATGTTGCTGATATACATTCAACCCAGTTAACCAGGTTTGTTTTACGAGATAAGCTCTTGCTAAAGAGGTCTCTAAAATCACTCATTGCCTCTCTCATTGTCTGCACTGTCCGTGGATGTTCGTACACACACACACACACACACGCGCGCGCACACACGCACACGCACACACATGCACACACACACACACACAACACACACACACACACACACACACACAATGCAATACTGAATTAAAACAATGCAATACTAACACAAATACTTTTCGTCAGCTTCAGTCCAGAGATATCAATTGTAAAAATTGAAGAGGCCTTTGTGGATTTCTCAGGCACCCAGAAAATTACGAGCCATTAAGAAATAGTTCTGTTTTACATCCAACATGCGGACCAAGATACTGTATGTCACGAGTACAACACTAGATAAAAATTCTGCTACGTATTTCATCCCTTAGCAACAAATAATTCATAGCAAATAGGGAGTATCGTAACAGATACACGTATTAGTGACCACAAGGTCGTTACAGTGAGACTGAATACTATAACATCCAAATCTACCAAACATAAAATAATATAAAATAATATATGACTATTTAAAAACGAAGATGAAAATTCGCTCTGTGACTTCTTAAGACACAATCTCCTCTCTTTCCAAACTATGTAAGCATAGAGCAGATATTGGTTAAAATCAAAGAAACAATATCAACAATAATTGAGAGGTGTATAGCAAATGAATTAATAAAGGTAGGAACTTTTCCCCTATGGTTCACAAGACAGTTCAGAACATGGCTTCAAAATCAACGTAGTTGCAGCCAAGATGCTGATATCCAAAATGACCGCTATATTGACAGCACACCCTTACACGTTTTCCTTCTCCCGTATCTCATACTACTTGGGTTTAAATTTCAGTTTATCCCCATACTTGTGATTTCGAAATATGGTTCCACAACCATTTTCCACACCCATTGACCTATCCCGTAGTTCAGAGTGATGGGTTACGATAAAGAATATTAGGGAAAAGAAATTATAGGGATATACTTATCTCTTAGTGTACAGAGATGTAGCTCGCTTTGTATCAGGTGCAGGAACTGACGAAAAATATTGTAGCTGTTAATGTTTAGAACACGTATAGCAGTCAATGGAAAGTTACGATCTATGTATATATGGAAAAACTAATTCAAAACAGGAACATAAGTAGCCGTGTACGAAAAAGTAAAAGCCTGATGACCAAGAAACATAAACGCCACGTATTTATCATTTTTACAGTGCGCTGACTGGTGGAAATATTCATCTTAATGTGTGCGTATCAACAACGTGCGGCATGAGAAAATCACTCAAGTGAATAGCGATCTGTTAATGGAGCGTCATACCAAAGAAGTAGTGTAGAAACATGACCGATTCACAAATGAAGCCTAGCCCATTTCATTAAGTCATGCTGAACAGTCTATAGCAACAGAGAAACTCCACAGAAATCAGCGCAAAAAAGCAACTCTCCTGAAAGCCTGGTACTGGCTGAGCATCTACAGGTACCATTACAGACACGTAGAGTCATGAAGGGAAGCTCTAATGTTACATTTATTCTGATGGTTAAGGCATGCTGATCGGGCTCTACTATGATTTGACGGACGTTGAAATTGTTGCATATATCCCATTAAGGTCAACTCTTAAACTTCCTGGCAGATTAAAACTATCTGCCGGACCGAGACTCGAACACGGGATATCTGCCTTTCGGAGTCAAATACCCTACCATCTGAGCTACCCAAGCACTACATATGACCTGTCCTGACAGCTTTACTTCCGGCAGTACCAAGTCTCCTACCAGCCAAACTTCACATAAGCTCTCCTGGAAGAGCACATTCCAGCGAAAGACAAATTTCCAGCGTTCGAGTCTCCGTGCGGCACACAGTTTTAATCTACCAGGAAGTTTAATATCAGCACACACACCGCTACAGGGTGAAAATTTTTTTCTGGAAGGTCAATTCTCTTTTCCAAAGTACTACACTCTTTCACAAAAAGTACAGTACGTGCTTTGAAATAATTTTGGTTGAAGTACCTGAATGCTTCGATGACTATGTAGACCACAAGAAGAAGAAGACTGCTAATCAAATAGATAAATTAAAATTGTTGCTGAGAAAAACCTGCTGCTTTATAGCGTATGCTTACTTAATTATGAGCGAGAAAATTATGACCATTGCCCAACGCAAGACAGTACGACGTCTAGTGGTGTTTATCCGTACATTTGTGTTTTCGAAATGTGGTTCCACGCCCATTGAACTGCCCTGTAGTTCAAAGTGATGCGGTCTGGTAAAGAATAACATCATGGAAAATCCTAGTGGTGTTACGGGCATGTGACGTGCGGTACGGAATGTACTTATGTGCAGCAGAGACCAACAGGGAATCATTCTGTTTATGCATGTCCATCCTTTTGACGCGGGGTATTGGGGATCACAGCCTTTTACTACTGTAAGAAAATGAAATGCCTACAGCCGTCCTTATGATCTTATATATTGTGTAGCTGCCAGTTCCAGCGCTTCAATGCGCTATCCTCAGGCCGCAGTTGATGCTGGTGGCGTTATCACGATCCATATATATACTGCATCAGTGGCCAACATAACCGTTTGAAGCAGACTATCTGTAAATGTGGTGTCAGCACTCCAACCCACAACTGCCAATTCGAAAAATGGGATTCATCTTAGTGGTGATACGGGACGAAAATTGGGAAATGCACTGATGTTAATGACTTTGATGAAAGACAGTATGTTATGGGAACGAGCATCTCGGAAGGGGCACAGCTGGTCGGCTATTGGCGTGTTACTGCCGGGACCACTTATGGCAAGTGGTAGAAGGAGGTGACATCACGAGTAGGCGACCCCTCGTCACAGAACATTGAGGTCAGGTGCTTGCTTGCTCGCTCCGTAAAGCAGGATGGGTGACGATCTGTGTCAGCTCTAAAGAAAAAGTAGAATCCTGGTGCTGACACGAATGTATTGGAGCACACCGTTCGCCGCACACTGTTGAGCCCAGGGACTCCCCAGCAGACGACCTGTTCCCACGCCAATCCAACTAAATGATCAGCTACAACTGCAGTAGGCTGAGGATTGTCGAGAGTGGGACGTGAATCAACGGAAATGTTTCGCTTGGTCCGATGAATCACGTTTCTTATTCCACATGATGGTCGAGTTCAGACACGTCGTCATCTAGGTGAATAGTCGCTCGAAACATGTACCGCGCCAAGGTCGCACGACTGTGTGCATAGAATTATGCTATGAGGGACACTCA
The DNA here is from genome assembly GCF_023897955.1 of Schistocerca gregaria. Taxonomy (NCBI): domain Eukaryota; kingdom Metazoa; phylum Arthropoda; class Insecta; order Orthoptera; family Acrididae; genus Schistocerca; species Schistocerca gregaria. The sequence goes on from NC_064921.1 coordinate 222,625,154, forward strand.
TTTGGGCCACCACGGGAGCTGCAGTTGGGTAACTAGCTGGATAACTAGGCCAGAATCGCCCTCCTGTGGTTTGAATAGCGTTATAGTGACGTCACGTTGCTGTCTTGGCCACCAAATTCGCCTGAAGTGAACCTGCGGATCACACGTGGGAAGCTATAAGACACCTGCTCACAAAGCATTGGTCGGTAATCTAAGCAAATTTTGTGCTCTGTACGTAGACATCTGGTGCCATAAATCTACGGAAACCCACAATGGACTTGTCGGATCCACGCCATATTTTTTTTCTGCCACACCAACCCACAGAGACCAGCTACACCTCTTCTGCATAGAAGAAGGCCCAGCCAATGGGTTGCTGGTACTCCCAGCCTCCAGCTGGAGTGGGGACATGAAAGTAACAGCAGGGGCTATCTGTTGGCAGTTGCAGCCATGATCAAATTGCTGCACAGATCCAGGCATCCAATGATGATGGCGCCTTCAGATGAATCCTGGACAGTTCCAGGCCAGGGATGACAAATGTGCACAAGACATACAGGGACTGGTGACGCTTCAGTGGCGCCTGCAGAAGCACATGCAGCTGCTGCTTGACTTCCTTTCTCAGCTAGAACAGCTCCTGCCACTGGTAACCAACTCCCAGATATCGTAGTTTATCATCAATACCCAGCGATGGAATGCTGGCGTTGCTGGCTTTGAAGACGATGTTGGGCGCATCTTCTTCTCTCACCCTTAAGCTACCAGAGCGAGGGAGAAGCATTTGCCGGAGTTGACTTCAAGGCCAAGTGCCCAAAGGTGGACAGGGCACTGGTGATCAATTCCTGGAGTCCATCTTTGGTACCAGCAGACAGCATGTCATCAGAGAAGGTTGCAGAGTCGATACGCCAACCAGCGATGAGGGCGAAGATGTGATCAAGGAAATGGGCCTGCATGAGATCCAGGGACATGGTGTAGAGTGTAGGGGAAAGTAGATCACCCTGTGGAACGCCCCTGTAAGGCTGCAAAAGACTCACTGTGGACAAGCTGCATAAAAGTTCAGTCATACCCTATGAAATCGACTGGAAAGCCATGGGCCCTGAGGGTAGGCCCTAGAACACCATGATCCAACTAGTCGAATGGCTTTGACACATCCAAGGACGTCACAAACAGAGAACGACAAGATGCAGTGGCCTGGATCATTGCCAGATTACTTAAAAATTTATGTAGGTTTCCCTAACATGGCAAACTGGTTGAAAGTCCCACTTTTCGTGTGAAGTGACGTTAATGTCGTAACAGAACACGAATTCAGCTCTCAGTTTCGATGTCTACGATGTCATTTGTAACTGTAGGGGTTGCCAACTTCTGGATGTTTCACTTGTTAAATCTGTTTGGCTGTAGAGAAGTCTGTGCCCAGATATGCCTACATGTATGTTAGGTAAGACAGGTTTTCTTTTATATCTTGGAAAGGAATGGAATTTGTGGTTGCCTATTGAGATGCTTGTTTATTGTATAGAGTAAGCAGAAGTTGTCGCATTGACTTAGTCATTTAATAATCCTTTTTTTCTACCTTTGCGTTGTGTGTGCAATAGTTTTCTTGCAAAATTTGTGCTAATTGCATTTTCTCTCCTGAAGTTGGCCTTTGATTAATTTTTCCCAGATGTTCTTGAAAAGTTAAGTAGCTTGTCCCATACTTCCTGGCTTGCCTTAACTGCTTCATAACTTCACACAATAATGGCCCCTGTCGCCATTTCAATAGGAGAGAATGACTCAGCAGAAGAACAACATAAGAATAGCATTGTAATAATTGGTAAGATATCACATACAACAAATTTAGTTAAGTACCTCTCAAACGGAAAAAAAATATTATGGAAATAGATGTCCTTGATTACACAGAGAAAGAGATAAAATTTGAGAGACTATCAGAAACTCTAGTAACATATTTAATTTTTTACCAGGGAGAATGATTGGAAAACTATATTTATATTAGTGATATCTTAATTACAAGGATGAACAAGAAAAACATTTATAAAAGAACAGTCAGTTGTATGGTATGAAGGTTGGCAGCAACCAGCCACTATTAAAATTTATCATATTTATTTTATTATCCTTCAACAATGTAGTGTGTTTACATGTACCTTTACAGAAAGTGCTCATTTAGTTTTGCTACGTGACATGTGCATCATCTATAGATAGGTGTGACATCATCCATAACTGGGAAATAAGTATAGTGACCTAAATGATGATTGGATACTGTGCTTGTTAATCCATTATGACAAAAAAGTACCAGTTACCTGGACATAGCTCTAATAATTTCCTTCTAAATTTTTGCATTTGTTTTGATGACCTATTCATTTACAGTAAGCAAGAACTATTTTAAAGCATGTATTGGTATTAAGTTTACTTTCGTTTTTCTGCAATTATTAAGGACCACTTGGTTTCCTGTAAGAAAACAGTCCTTTTGTGATAAATGATAGATTTCACAACTATAGTTAACATCATAAATATGTTTTGAATTTTGTAAATATGTACTTATTATTTGTTTACAGGTCCAAAGTAAGCTAAACATAGAAGATAAAAGATGCTGAGAATGGGATACTGCACCACACTGTTGAACAATCAATTTACCATGGGTGTAATACTTCAGACTGTATGATTTGGTCCTGAAATATGGAGAACTACATCCATAATACAAGTAACAACTACAACACAAACAGCAACAACAACAATATAAATAAAAATAATAATTGTGTGAATAACCTGATCAATACATAAATTTACATTCAATTAGATTTAAATATTATGTTTTATTATGTGCTTTTTTAAATTTATATTAATTGTAATTATACAAAAGGCTAATATATGAAAAATAATGTATTATTTTTAAAGGTAAACTATCCCACAAGATTTGTCAATGCAAATAGACATGGACCATTCTTATGTTAGAGCTCGTCTAGAGCTCATTACAACTAAATTAAGATACAGTCAAGTTTGAGACTTGTTTTATCAAAGTTTTATTATTGCCACACATGAAATTCTACCATTTTGACATCTTCTCCTCCCTAGTAGCACTGATATACAAATAAATGACACTGTGATTATTTTTTAAAAAATCTCATAGATCTAGTTACATTTCAGCAAAAATTTGTGAATATATGTAAAAAAAATAGATTTATGGAGGGAGATAATGAAAACATGGGCTTTACTTATTTAGTACTAATGCAGATTCGTAATGTAAACAGCATTATGAAGAGTTTATATGCATGGTACATCAGACTGTGTTGTGCTCTGTCCACATAAAAATAGAAAAATGAAGAATTGTGACATAGATGACTCTGTTGTAGAATAGCTTCATTACACAATGATTACATTACATAATACTACCAATATTCCTAAGTGTGCCATAACATAGGCATTGCAGACAGGTAAGTCCAAATAATACAGATATGAGTGCATGACCAGAGAGATGAAACGTTGAACTGCTCTTAATCTGCATACATCGGCAGTGAAATGCCTGTAACACTTTACACCTTAGATTTCATGGCACTAGCCACAGCTGTGTTCAGGCACACAGCTGCGTTCAGTCACCGCATGCAGTAACAGTATGCGTGTTCTGGGTGGGAAAAGGCTTTGTCTCTAAACAAGCCACATGCTAAATTTACAGCTTGAGACAATCTACAGAAACCAAATCAGCCAGCTTCCCATGTCATCACTTATCGCTATAGTTTTTCCGAGGAGAATGTCACTGTAAACACATGGTTTCTGGTGTAGGAAACAGTGAGGATAACAGATAATAGTGTGTGAGAACATACGGGATTTTAGTGCATCCCAGAGGTGGCCCAGAGCACAAAGAAATAACAAACCCGTGACAACATTGACTCTGTTGGAAGGAAAGAAAACTAGAATTTAATGCCCTATTGATAGCGAAATCATTAGAGAGGGAAAACATACATGGATAGGATGAAAATGGGGAAGGAAATCACTCATTTTCAAAATGATATTTTCACTCTGCAGCAGTGCGTGTGCTGATATGAAACTTCCTGGCAGATTAAATCTGTGTACTAGACCGAGACCCAAACTCAGGATCTTTACTTTTCGTGGGCAAGTGTGCAACCAACTGAGCTACCCAGCACGTTTGAGGATCCGACGTCTCAGCTTCATCCTGCCAATACTTTCGTCTCCTTCCTTCCAAACTTCACAGGACCTCGCCTACGAAGCTTGCAGAACTATGTCTTCTGGAAGGAAATATATTGCGGAGATATGTCTTAGCCACTGCCTGGGGCATGTTTTCAGAATAAAATTTTCAGTCTGCAGCAGAGTGTACGAAGATATGAAATTCCGCTGCAGAGTGAGAATTTTATTCTGGAAACATCCCCCAGGCTGCGGCTAAGCCATATCTCCGCAGTATCTCTTCTTCCAGGAGTGCTAGTTCTGTAAGGATCACAGGAGAGCTTCTGTGATGTTTTGGAAGGCAGCAGACGAGGTATTGGCAGACTCGAAACTGTGAGGATCAATTTTCAGTTGTGCACGGGTAGCTCAGTCAGTAGAACCTGTGCTCACAAAAAATGAAAGGTACACGTTCGAGTCTCCGTCCGGCACACATTTTTAATCTGCCTTGAAGTTTCAATCAGTTATTTTGTTTTTACTGGTCGCCAGAGAAGTACATGAAACTCCTTAATGGAATTCAGTGCATCATATACTGTGGCAATACACTCGTATTTATACACTCCTGGAAATGGAAAAAAGGACACATTGACACCGGTGTGTCAGACCCACCATACTTGTTCCGGACACTGCGGGAGGGCTGTACAAGCAATGATCACACGCACGGCACAGCGGACACACCAGGAACGCGGTGTTGGCCGTCGAATGGCGCTAGCTGCGCAGCATTTGTGCACCGCCGCCGTCAGTGTCAGCCAGTTTGCCGTGGCATACGGAGCTCCATCGCAGTCTTTAACACTGGTAGCATGCCGCGACAGCGTGGACGTGAAACGTATGTGCAGTTGACGGACTTTGAGCGAGGGCGTATAGTGGGCATGCGGGAGGCCGGGTGTTCGTACCGCCGAATTGCTCAACACGTGGGGCGTGAGGTCTCCACAGTACATCGATGTTGTCGCCAGTGGTCGGCGGAAGGTGCACGTGCCCGTCGACCTGGGACCGGACTGCAGCGACGCACGGATGCACGCCAAGACCGTAGGATCCTACGCAGTGCCGTAGGGGACCGCACCGCCACTTCCCAGCGAATTAGGGACACTGTTGCTCCTGGGGTAGCGGCGAGGACCATTCGCAACCGTCTCCATGAAGCTGGGCTACGGTCCCGCACACCGTTAGGCCGTCTTCCGCTCACGCCCCAACATCGTGCAGCCCGCCTCCAGTGGTGTCGCGACAGGCGTGAATGGAGGGACGAATGGAGACGTGTCGTCTTCAGCGATGAGAGTCGCTTCTGCCTTGGTGCCAATGATGGTCGTATGCGTGTTTGGCGCCATGCATGTGAGTGCCACAATCAGGACTGCATACGACCGAGGCACACAGGGCCAACACCCGGCTTCATGATGTGGGGAGCGATCTCCTACACTGGCCGTACACCACCATCGAACCCATCGTTCTACCATTCCTACAACGGCAAGGGAACTTGCTGTTCCAACAGGACAATGCACGTCGCATGTATCCCGTGCCACCCAATGTGCTCTAGAAGGTGTAAGTCAACTACCCTGGCCAGCAAGATCTCCGGATCTGTCCCCCATTGAGCATGTTTGGGACTGGATGAAGCGTCGTCTCACGCGGTCTGCATGTCTAGCACGAACGCTGGTCCAACTGAGGCGCCAGTTGGAAATGGCATGGCAAGCCGTTCCACAGGACTACATCCAGCATCTCTACGATCATCTCCATGGGAGAATAGCAGCCTGCATTGCTGCGAAAGGTGGATATACACTGTACTAGTGCCGACATTGTGCATGCTCTGTTGCCTGTGTCTATGTGCCTGTGGTTCTGTCAGTGTGATCATGTGATGTATCTGACCCCAGGAATGTGTCAATAAAGTTTCCCCTTCCTGGGACAATGAATTCACGGTGTTCTTATTTCAATTTCCAGGAGTGTATTTGATGACGAGCTACAATTTCTAACATTGAAATTTATTTCTGAAATTCAGCTTAATTGTAATAGGTGTAGATGTCTCACCTAAGGCAACATACGAAAATGTACGTTGGGCCGTAACTCGACTCATATTTCCCCCATTTCACTAGCAGTCGCCATACCCTTCAGGCTGTCCGAGCAACTCCTTTAAAGGACCAACTTCCAAGTTACACACATATTTCTTCTCACAGATTATTAATTTATTTAGACACGATATGACAAGAAATAGGTAGGCGTGTGGCATATAGAAGATTGGATCAGTCCAGTGACCATGGTCGGATAGCCTATGTGGTAAGGCGACTGCTCACGGTAAGTGGGGAATCTGGGATCGACTCCCAGTGCAGCACAAATTTTCATATGTCGCTTTAAGGTAGCACATCTATACCTATTGCAGTTAAGTTGAACTTCACGAATGAATTTCAATATTTGAAACTGCAGTTCTTCATTAAATATAAATATATATATAAGGTGGAAACGTGCCTGTGACGAAAATACATTGCTAGTCTGTGACTACGCTTTTACTTGATTCTAAAACTTGCACTGGAATCTCGGGAAGTGAGAGCGGGGGTACATCAGTTAATAATTATTAGAAGAAATAGATACGTGTGTGACATATGGAAGTTTGAGTCGGTCCAGGAAGTGTGCTAGGATAGCCTGAGTTGAAAGACGCTCGCTCGCAATGAGGGAAACTCCATGTTTGCGTCCTGGACCGTCACAAATTGTGATGTCTGGCTTTACACTATACAAATCTACGTATTACACGTAAGCTGAATTTCAGGAATAAATTTCAGTTCACTAAACTGGCCTGCATGAACCAAGACCTGGGGCGAGCAGATCCCACGCTATGGGTGATGAAGGGGTGGACGTTGCAGTGTTTGTCAGACCATATCTGATGAGCAGACCTCTCTGCGCACAAAAATATTGTTGATTGTGAAATGTAAAGGAGATTCAATATAGGTGTCACACTCTACATTCTCTTGAATGCAGTATTAATTAGAGCTAAAGAAACTGTAAATATTTTTGCTGAGTTTTTTACCTCAACCCTATTCATGTTTTGAGAAATAAGTAATAAAATAGGAGACATAAGCAATTTTGTGTGCATCATCTTGTGGTAGTACCCAAGTACTGCTTTTCTCCTAGCCTGTGATTATCCTGCTCCAAAAAACGAATGCTCTGTTTGGTCTACGCCCAGTTGCACTAGTAAAATAGATGTAGATATAAGTTATTGTTATACACTTATCGCAAGCAGTTTTAGACTTGCATATGTAAAGCAACCATACTTGATTCGGAGAAACATCCTTCTTATTTCAGGTAATTTCAAAGACATATCGCGAAGTGGATGTGAGAAAACACGTGGAGAAACGTGTACCACTTTCTCGCAATCAATTCAGCAGTTTCCTATGAAATTCATTAGCGAAAGAGCAGATGAATTTCAAGTATGACGGACAACAACGCATGACCACACAGTGAAACAATTTACTTAAAGATGTCGTCTACAGTAAAGGCAGTTCTTGATTAAAAGCTGCATCGTCAGCACTACTATAGTTTACTACATTCTTATCTCAGTGCACTATAAGCTTTGCAGCAACGCAGTTCTCCGTTTCTCCGTCTGAGCCGTATCACAGTTAACGTGTCATAAAGTGTTGCGTTGGTCGAAGTGAACTCAGAACGTCAAAGAAGAAGTGTTTATTCCAAGAAAAATACTCAGATGAGCGGCTCTCCACAAAAAACGATGGAGAATTTACTATGATATAGAATGTGCAGTTCGGTATTTGTTTGCATTGCACTTGGGGGAAGGGATAATTTAGCTAGCGTAAAGCATAAATCAAACATGTACTCTACAAGCACCTAAAAATGCACATTTGTTTCGTTTCAAATTCATTTAAACTGAGAAAAGTAGTAACAGAATTAGAAATCTGATACCATGCTGTTAAATAACTTATATCTTTGAAAACAGTGGGCTGCACTAAGCTGAGCCCCATAGTTATTAATGATGTCAAAGCAGCAAAAATCAACAGCAGTTATGGAATAAGTGCTAGCAGGCGACACTGTCAAACAAATATGCAATGATATTTCAAAGGTCTTTTCTTTTGGTATAACTAGAGACTGTAGTAATCACAAAGAAGAGAAAACATTTACATTAATTAGTTCACTTTTAGAAGCTTAAGAGAAGTGTCCCGATTTATGACTCCAAAATTAAGTCCATTTTTAGTCAGTTTCAGAGTAACGTCACGGTTTGTCAGACGGAAATTATGGTAGCCCTATAAATCACACAAACCTTACATTGAGTACGGTTGACTGAAAGATCGGTGTTCATATCCCTTGTGTTTCCTATTATTTGCTGTTAACTCCAGCACCCGGGTTCCCGGGTTCGATTCCCGGCATTTTATCTGCCAGGTGATGACTGGGTTTTGTCCTTAGGTTAGTTAGGTTTAAGTAGTTCTATGTTCTAGGGGACTGATGACCATAGATGTTAAGTCCCATAGTGCTCAGAGCCATTTGAACCATTTTTTTAAATTTTTTTTGTTAACTCCAGCAAACAAACAAGTTACTTTATGCTGAGGAACTGAACTGTGTGATAGATCAGTATTTCCCATGCTGATAGTTTGTGGTGAATATAGAGTTTATGCCGTTAGTTTGTGTAGAGAACATGCCGAGGACAACCGAATAGACGTGAACCTCTTCAAGCAATTACAGATAATATGAAACGGCGTATTACTGCTGCCTGCGCTGCAGTTTCTGCTGAATTGCTAGAACTTGTGAAGCAATCGTTGCACGGCAGAAGACGGTAATCTTGTGCTGACGTTGGTGGTAGTCATTTTGAGCACAATCGTCGAGAATACATCAGTTCTTTTCATGACAGATCCCACAGAAGTACTGCATTCACGTTTGTGTGTCTTTACTTCGTTCTGGTCAATGTCTCATTCAACTTCAGGACACCTCCAGAGACTTATTAACATCTGTGTGAGGCTACTCATAAGCACCCATATGAAATTCACATTTGTTTGTGCTACAACATGGAACGAACGACTGTCGGCGTTTACAAAGTTTAAACTTCGATATCTCGTAAACTGATGTACTAAACTCCTGCAACACACCACTGGTACTCTAATTTAGTATTCTTTGATTGTGGTACTGTCAATAGGTATTGTTCCGTTGAAGCATTTGTACCTGTGAAGAACAGACACATATTGGAACATGGTAACAATTTGTGTATGGGGTGCATAGGAAGTCCCCTGCCTGCCATTTCAATCTGGCAGTTTAATGGAATACATGCAAACGAACATGCATTGTGATATAAAGGTGTAGGATATTAGTTTGTGGGATGGAGTTCCGTGCCTGTTGCACTTGGTCGGTCAATACAAGGATGAGTGTTGCAGGTTGTGGATGACGCTGGAGTTCTCGTCCTATGATGCTTCATACGGGCTTGGTTGGAGACATATCTGGTGATCGAGCAGGCTGAGGCAACATGTCAACACACCGTGGAGCATGTTAAGTTACAACATCGGTATATGGGAGAGCGTTACCTTGTTGGAAAACACTATTTGGAATGCTCTTCGTGAATGGCAACACAAGAGTCCGAATCAACTAACTGACGAACAAGTTTGCCATCAGGGTGCTTGGGATAGTAACGAGAGTGCTCTTGTTGTTATACTAAATGGCACCCCACACCATATCTCCAGGTGTAGGTCCAGTGGGTCTAACACACCGCTTGCAGGCCCTCAAATGGCCTCTTTATCGGCAGAAGGAACATCCAGCTTCTCGTAATCCTATTACACAACCTCGTTCAAGCTCTGTGAGGTGTTCATAGTGGCTTCTCTATCGCCTTAAAGGCATTCTTGACTAATGTCGCCTCACCACGCCCAGTCTAACAGATAACTAGCACTCAAGACCATTTCAGCGTGTATTTAAAGCAAAGCTGATTTGCGTCCTTATAGTGGCGCTGCTAGCTCCACTTTTGAAAATACATCATATCTCAAGTTTTAGAAAGATGCCTACCTACTTTCATTTCTGTTTCACTACATCTTCGTGCTTTGACTTTTTTTCTGTTAGTCTAATACCATTAACCCTTTCGTGAGCCGTTGGAAACAAGCTTCCTACTACAATGAACTTGCTCCTAGTCCCGTGGGATTCACAGTTCCCACCTCTGTACGGTGTTACCACCTAGTCAACAGTATAGGGTACTACTTCCAATCGGAAGTTCCCGCCGTTTTTGCTGTATCTTCGCGCAGAGACATTGTATAGCTGAGTGTTGCTCTGTAGAGGAGCCTTTCTGTGCTGTTTTCGTGACATTTTGTGATTTTTTTCCTCAAAGCTATAGTATAAGGTAAATACTTTTGATTTACCCAAATTTATGAAGGAGCACGTAAAATTGGAACTAGGAGAATTCCAGTTTGAAACAAAAGGAGCCATTTCTGCAGTAAAATGGATGGGTAACCGTCCAGTCACTTTCTTGTCCTCAATTCATGACACATGATCAACAGCCACAGCGAAAAGGAAAAACAAGGATAGTACTAGTACAGAGGTTTCTTGTCCTGAAGGCAAAATACAACAAAATAATGGGTGGTGTCGATAAGTTTGATCAATTAAGAGAAAGGTATGCTACTGGCAGACGTTCTGTAAAATTGTGGTACAGAATATTTTATTTCCTGGTGGATGTTGCTGCAGTGCACAGTTTTATCTTGTGGGAAATTAGTAAAAGAGAAAGTGGACAGCAAGATCAGCTCACATACAGGATCCATCTAGCCAGACAATTGATCGCTGGCTTCTCATCCCAAAAAAGGCGTGAACAGAAACCTGTCTTTCTGGCAAAAAGGGGTAAAGTACATGAACATTTTCGTCATGTGGCTGTAGGGGAGCATCAACCCATTTTAGGAGAAACGTACTGGACGTGCTGTCATTGTAGTACCAAAGCTGCGGAAAAGAGCACTCGCTGTGTTTGTACATATTGTCAAATACCACTTTGCATAGACCCATGTTTCATAAAATTTCCTGGCAAGTAATTATGAACAAACATTGTAACAAGAGAAGTAAATTTATCAAATAAATATGACATATATATTGAAAAAGTTGTTCTTGTCATTTCACTCCAAGGAAGGGCAGCGGGGAGAATACTTCCCACCTTGTTGCGTGATCTTACTTTCACAGTTGGAGCAAATTTGATATTCTGTATGATAAATATACCTATCTGTTGACTACTATCTGATCTCCATTCATTAAAAAAACTGCCCAATAATTTTGCCCACGAAAGGGTTAAAGGACCGAAAATCGGTTTTATCAGTAACCGGTTGTTTTGAGTTTTTTAACAGTCAGCTAATGGCTTACGGCAAATAATGGAGAAGTGTTATGAGTGGAACAGGGAATTGTATCTATGCTTTATAGATCTAGAAAAGACATGTGACCGGGTTCCTAGGAGGAAGTTATTGTATGTTCTACGAGATTATGGAATAGGAGTCAAACATTTGCAAGCAATTAAAGGTCTTTACATGGGTAGTCAGGCAGCAGTTAGAATTGACGGCAAATTGAGTTCATGGTTCAGAGTAGTTTCAGGGGTAAGACAAGGCTGCAACCTGTCTCCACTGTAGTTCATATTATTTATGGATCATATGTTGAAAACAATAGACTGGCTGGGTGTGAACACAAAATAAGCAGTCTTGCATATGCTGATGACTTAGTTGTGATGGCAGATTCGATTGAAAGGTTGCAAAGTAATATTTCGGAGCTAGATCAGAAATGTAAGGACCATGGTATGAAGATTAGCATCTCCAAAAAGAAAGTAATGTCAGTAGGGAAGAAATATAAACGGATTGAGTGCCAAATAGGAGGAACAAAGTTAGAACAGGTGGACGGTTTCAAGTACTTAGGATGCATATTCTCACAGGATGGCAACATAGTGAAAGAACTGGAAGCGAGGTGTAGCAAAGCTAATGCAGTGAGCGCTCAGCTAAGATCTACTCTCTTCTGCAAGAAGGAAGTCAGTACCAAGACTAAGTTATCTGTGTATCGTTCAATCTTTCGACCAACTTTGTTGTATGGGAGCGAAAGCTGGGTGGATTCAGGTTACCTTATCAACAAGGTTGAGGTTACGGATGTGAAAGTAGCTAGGATGATTGCAGGTACTAGTAGATGGGAACAATGGCAGGAGGGTGTCCACAATGAGGAAATCATAGAAAAACTAGGAATGAACTCTACGGATGTAGCAGTCTGGGCGAACAGGCTTGGATGGTGGGGTCATGTTACACGCTTGGGAGAAGCAAGATTAACCAAGATACTCATGGGTTCAGCAGTAGAGGGTAGGCGGAGTCGGGGCAGACCAAGGAGAAGGTATCTGGATTCGGTTAAGAACGATTTTGAAGTAATAGGTTTAACATCAGAAGAGGCACCAATGTTAGCACTGAATAGGGTATCATGGAGGAACTTTATAAGGGGGCTATGCTCCAGACTGAACGCTGAAAGGCATAATCAGTCTTAAATGATGATGATGAGCTAAAAATGAAGATAGAAACCGGCTGCACGAGTGATAGCCACCAGCCCTACCTGGGACACGACGCGCAGCAGCAGCACTGGGGTGCGTGCCGCCTCTGCAGCGGCCGCGCCGCACGCCAAGCAGACGGCGCACAGCTTGAGCACGCTGTAGGAGAACCAGCCGTGGCGGACCACCACGCTGCCGCTGTCCTCCGACGCCGCCACTATGACGACGTCGTGGGCGCAGCTGAGCACGCTGGCCGCGCTGTAGCCGATGTCCATGAGGGCGACGAGGCAGAAGTGGTCCTGCAGCAGTTCCGCCGCTCTGTGGAGCGCCAGGTGGGCTTCGCGAAGGCTGAGTACTCGGGTCCACGCTGCGCGACGCGCCGGCGACATCTTCAGTCCCAAGATTTTCCTCAGTTCAGACTGGTCAGGAGAACTGCTCAGCTCTAGCACTCCGTCGTTTAGACGTTTAAATCTGATCCAGAGCTCCACAGTGAAGCAGAAGTGCTGCAGTGAAATCATTGCGTCGAATGCCTGCTGAATAGAGATTACGACGAACGTCTGCTCAAAGATGTCTGGCGACAACTTCGTTGTGCGCAAGTACAGCTCAGACTCCAAACAGCTTATCATGATGATGATTAAAATCAGGGGAGCTGTAGTTGCAGATCTCCTCCTCGGACTTTTCGTCGAGAACAGTCGCCTATCTGCGTACGAGAGCGCTGTGCGAAACGACCAAAGTTCTTTAAAATTGTTTAAACTGTTGCTCGCGAAGAACACTAATATCTTTGCCAATCCTAGTGTTGCTACGAGCCAGTGTGCTGCAGCCGCGATGGACGAAAGATCTCTGTAAATTACGCAGCGAACTTGAATGCTAAGTACACAGACAATTACGTGCAAAAGCAGCCACAGTAACGAAGGTGTAAATGCTAATCTGTGCCGCCTACGAGTGTTAGAAACTAACGTTCGAAACCGCTTGCCAATTTTGCAGGGAACCAGCCCAAGCACTTGCCATAACTTATACAGTTTGTCACCCACCAGGAAGAATGTCTCATCTTCCATGCTATAAGGGCAGGAAAACCTTGTGAAGTCTTTCCCCAGAGTGTAGCTGCATTGTCGCAAACGCTGAGACACCTGCCCAACCGAAACGAATTTTCCTGTAGAACGATTAAGACCGTGAATTTGTGACCATTATTGAATCAGGTCTTAGCTGAAGCACAGAACAATGCCTTTGATATTTACCTCCATAGCGCCTGAAATACATTTGCTGATTGCTTGGCATATATAGATGCATGTTATTACTACGAAGTTTCAAAGTCTTCAGATCTCTTTTTCCCTCTTAATTCGATTTCTTGTGCAGCTACGTTTCTGAGTTGTTGTTTTACTTCATAGCAGTGTGAAAATTATCAGGACTCTCTGAGGACTCATTATTTGTCGTAATTTAAAGTTCTCCGAGATCATATATACAAGTACAGAGTCACATCAGTAATATGTAGAGAGTGACTTTTCCAGTGCCGCATTGAGATCTGACAACAGATACACGAATTAAACAAAGTTTTGTATCGTAACACTACGAAAACGAATAGATTTCATGAAACCCAGTCAATACAAAACTGCCTCCACTTTTTACAATTCGTTGTCGACATGATGTAATTTACTGCAATATTTTGTGAGACCTGTGGTAGACAGAACTTCTGAAAGTACTGCTATGATTTGCATATTTAAACATCCGACTGTACATGACACAGGCTACAGTGGAATCGAAAGTAATAACCACGCAGTTTCAATTATCTCGTTTATTTGCCCACATTTCCTGGAACTGTTTTGCTTGTAGAGGGTGATCGAAAAGTTGTACACACCATTATGAATAAGCGACATAATCTATGTAATAATGTACTGGTACCCAAAGAAAATAGGACTCGCTATGCATCCCTGTGGTACGTCACACTGCACCCTGATTTTCTGACGGCTCTATTACCTCTTACGATATTTTTCGTTACTCTCATTGTTAATGAATTCATATGTTGAGATTAAGTTTGAAATGTAGTTTGTGATTTAGCTCACAAGTCTAAACAGAAGGCCCGGGTACAGCAGCAACTCCTGTGAGCAAAGGTTAGTCGACGATCTGAGGGACTCCGCAGCGTGCAGTGTGGACCAGAATACTGAAATTGGAGGCTCTCGCAGGAAGGCGTGGAATAATGTTGACCTTACAGCAGGCTTATCTGCAACATCCAAAATTCCTATTGAACCTGTACCATAGTAACTGAAACCTCGATGACAGATTGAAAACGAGTAGTAGATACAATTTTCTTTACGTGAGTCGCACTAGCTATCTTCAGTTTCACTGCTTCCTCTTGACATGTCCTTTGCCATTCAATTAAAATTTATGTCAAATGACTTTTATATTTCGTTAACACCTTTCTCTACGACTTGTTCGTACTACATACATAATAAACAAACAAAGACAATCAGAAAATAGTACCGACCAGCCGCCGTGTCATCCTTAGCCGTTAGGTGTCACAGCATGTGGATTCGGAGGGACATGTGGTCAGCACACAGTTCTCCCGGCCGCTGGCAGTTTTCGTAACCGGTGCTGATACTTCTCAATCACGTAGCTCTTCAGTTGACCTCACAAAAACCCAAAAACTCAGAATTCCATACATGGATATACGATAAGTTTGACTTGGTATATCAGTTATCAGTGTTTGTAGGTACTGCTAAAGGTACTACTCCTTTTTATCATATTCATAGCTTTTGAGTCTCGTGCTGATCGGCAGGAATTTAGGTGCCAAAGCGTCGACTTGAGGTGCTGACAGCGACAAGACAGCAAGATGAAGGGATGGATGAGGCTCAGAATGTTGATTGGTGTCAGCAACATTCGTTGAGAAAATTACAGACATCAGCCAGTGACAAACAGCAAAGTTAGCAGCGGAAATGTAACCTAATCAGACATTTCATTTGCTTATTGGTTCAAATGGCTCTGAGCACTGTGGTACTTAACTTCTGAGGTCATCAGTCCCCTAGAACTTAGAACTACTTAATCCTAACTAACCTAAGGACATCAAACACATCCATGCCTCAGGCAGGATTCGAACCTGCGACCGTACCGGTCGCGCGGTTCCAGACTGTAGCGCCTAGAACCGCTCGACCACTTCGGCCGGCTCATTTGCTTATTGTTTTGCGTGGTTGGAAAGGAAGGATTAATTCGTGTTCTCATTCGATTTCTATTCAACTGTAGTCTGGGACATTCAGATTCAAATAATTCGTATAGATATAGAACTTTGCTAGATGGTGAATATTGCTTAGAGCGATCAGGAATGTTCTCATCATGTGTCATCCATGGCAGCCTTCATATTCAATATTTCATTACACTTGACATTCGAGATATAATCTGAACTGATCACAAGACATTAAGCACTCGACCTAGCATGTCCTCCTTATTGGTTAACTGTTCAACTAAATGTGACAACTAAGTGAATAACAGATGTGTCGATGGATACATCACACCAAACAATACACATCTGTTCTGAATCTCTGTAGAGTTCAATTTGCACACTCTCAAATAATTATTTGTGCTTGACAGATACATTAATGGTATATTTATTTAAGAATTAGGTTGTAATTCACACATTGCCAAGGCAAGCACATATACACACGCAGATCGTGACGGTTCACTAGTACTAAAGGGTGGATATGATGCCTAATTACAAAATATGTATAACCAAAACGAACAGAAAGCCCATTAACACCACCCATAACTAAGTTTTCAGTCAACAAATTATCATTATTATGAATTCAAATCATGTACAGATCTTATGGAAAACAAATTTGTGAGACCATCAGTAGGCACTAATCCTAATTGCTAGTTGAAAACTCTCACAGTTTAATTAATAATAAAAAATTTCATCATAAGTAGTAAATTGTAACGACTTGACCAAATAGTACTGAATATCCTTCTACTTTGGTCACCACAGTTCTCTGTCTTACTCTCAAAATACCATTAACTGGCAACTTGGGTGCATATATAATTATACATATACCAAGGAAATAGTCTCTTTATTCATGGAGGATATTTGAAAAAAAGTCACTTATATCTTATCACTTAAGGCTAAGCCATAAGCCCAGTACGCTACACTTCATTGAGATTATGAGTGAATGTTGAAGAATAGTTGGGGATAAAGTCCACCGATTCTGTCATTCATGTGGTACGCCAGAAGGTAAGCACGACGTTGTGGCATGTCTATTATCTTCAATGGTCCCGGATGCAGCAATGGTCATATTCTGTTCTGATGTTTTAGCAACGACGATGTAGGATGATGTCGAAGTACTTTCATACCAACTTCAAAACGCTGTAATTTTCGAACAGCTTAAATATATAGTAGCTTTCTCTGCCGCACTTTGGTCAGAGTGATTAGGCCTATTGACTCCATGATTTTCCGTTCCCCCCACGCATCGTTAGTTGGAATTTGCGCCAATCTGTGGACCCATTTATTCTTCTCCGGCTTTCTCAACGTCAGCTGAGATGGGGCTGTATTTCTTTTATTTCCTGGTGAATCTAAGTGCCAAAGGAATTGTTTAGTGGTTGTAGCAGTAGGTATATGAAGTTTCGTATTTAGATGACAAACATATCCGCTAAGTATGGCCGGGTTTTTCTGCTAAACCTGAGCGTATCTCAGTGAAGGTTCCAAAAACACACTCTTCTCCGAAGGCATAAACCAGTCGAATTGTCAATCTTGGATCTTATCTGCTCACGAATCGACACTGTCTCTGTAACAACAGGCAATTATTTTAATTTATCTGCAGTGGTTCAACATGTCCATCTGTCAATCCTTCGCGTATTTTCCGTGGATGCATTCCTTCGGTAACAGGTTATCTGAGATGGAGACACCTTCGTCCGTAAATTTTAGCTTGCCTGAAGAAAAGTCCATTTCTTCACGTGCAGCCAATCAAGCCCAACTGACGACCAAATTCAGAACCACCAAGCACGTGCATAATGTAGCTACATTACCCAGGATTATTTTCAGTCGCATCTGGTATTTTATAATTCCATAAACGTTCACTAACAGCACCCACTATGCGAAGAGTGCGTAAGCCAGCTCTTTTCTGCATCCTTCTGACCGTGCCAATGAGACTGCATTGATACACGCTCCAGTGCCTTGTATTTCAATACCAATCGCAGATTTGGATACTGCACAAGTTCTCCACGTCTGTCTTGTCCATCATTATTGTGTAGCACCAACAAACTATAACTACCAGAGCCCTTTACTAATTCTCGACCAACTTATTTGGGCGAGATGTGGTCGCATTTAGTTTAACGTTAATTACCGCCTGGTAGCACCATGGTCCTCCATCACTTCTGTTGTAATCAATGGATTATTCCTTCATTCATTGTTTGGGTTACCCATGGAAGCCTGATTTTGCTGCCTCTGGTTATGTCCTCAAATTGTCTGACGATCAGGACTGATTATCCTTTCGTGAATCCTATACTGGAAGCGGTTACGATTTGCCTTTGTTGTATATGTTACTCGCCGTGAAATTCGGCAAATTTGGTCCATTCCAAATTTGGTCCTATGTACTGCCTATGTTCAGCGATGAACTGAATCTGTGATTGTTGCTCGGATGATTGTTAGGCTGTTTCTCACTGGCCTGAGAGTCCTACTACAAGACATCTAGAGTGCCTAATACAGACCAGAACTCTTCCATATTCGAGCCGTTCACATGTATTAACTTTTTTTTGAATGGAAGCTGTGTCCTAAGAATCCGAAAGAAACCTTTATTCGCCATTGGTTCTGTCCTCAAAATATTTGCTTAAGCTGTCACGCCATATATGAAAATTTCGACTTGTCGACTCAAAATCTCCTGTCTCTCTTGGTCCATTACGGCCAGGGGACATCGGATGGTACGTACTTTTCAATTCAATAAACTTTTCAAACAGCCGTACACTTAAAGATATTTTACTCTATTTTCAAAGGAACCAGTTTCAGAAATTCATTTTGCCATCTTCAGGCCCCATACGCTTTTAACAAATTAACGAACGTATCGTTTATAACCATAAAACTGGGTGTTGTGAATTACAATCGTTGTGCAGCTGATCCATACGAAAGCGTATTTGGCATGAAGATGGCAAAATGACTTCCCGAAACTGCTTCCATTGAAAAATAAAGCAAAATATCTTAAAGTGTATGGCTGTTGGTAAAGTTTATTGAACAGAAAAATTCAAAATCTCCTTGTTGCATTTGAGCAGCATGTTTCAATAGAAGTTTCGTCGAATTCGTCATAGTTAACCCGCCATGAACCATGGACCTTTCCAGTAGTTGTAGGGGCAACAGTCTGGATGATTGACTGATCTGGCCTTGTAACAATAACCAAAACGGCCTTACTGTTCTGGTACTGCGAAACGCTGAAAGCTAGGGGAAAATACAGCCGTTATTTTCTGAGTATATCTACAGAACGACTATAAAAATTACTGCAGTTACTACTTATGAAATTATTTTGCTCTAACATTCCATGCTCCCCCCGTCCCCCCATGAACCATGGACCTTGCCTTTGGTGGGAAGGCATGCGTACCTCAACGACACAGATGGCCGTACCGTAGGTGCAACCACAACGGAGGGGTATCTGTTGAGAGGCCAGACAAACGTGTGGTTCCTGAAGAGGGACACCAGCCTTTTCAGTAGTTGTAGGGGCAACAGTCTGGATGATTGACTGATCTGGCCTTGTAACAATAACCAAAACGGCCTTGCTGTTCTGGTACTGCGAAAGGCTGAAAGCTAGGGGAAAATACAGCAGTTATTTTCTGATTATATCTACAGAACGACTATAAAAATTACTGCAGTTACTACTTATGAAATTATTTTGCTCTAACATTCCATGCTCCCCCCCCCCCTCCCCAAATGAACCATGGACCTTGCCTTTGGTGGGGAGGCTTGCGTACCTCAACGACACAGATGGCCGTACCGTAGGTGGAACCACAACGGAGGGGTATCTGTTGAGAGGCCAGACAAACGTGTGGTTCCTGAAGAGGGACAGCAGCCTTTCCAGTAGTTGTAGTGGCAACAGTCTGGATGATTGACTGATCTGGCCTTGTAACAATAACCAAAACGGCCTTGCTGTTCTGGTACTGCGAAAGGCTGAAAGCTAGGGGAAAATACAGCAGTTATTTTCTGAGTATATCTACAGAACGACTATAAAAATTACTGCAGTTACTACTTATGAAATTATTTTGCTCTAACATTCCATGCAACCCCCCTCCCCCCATGAACCATGGACCTCGCCTTTGGTGGGTTGGCTTGCGTACCTCAAGACACAGATGGCCGTACCGTAGGGGCAACCACAACGGAGGGGTATCTGTTGATAGGCCAGACAAACGTGTGGTTCCTGAAGAGGGACAGCAGCCCTTCCAGTAGTTGTAGGGGCAACAGTCTGGATGATTGACTGATCTGGCCTTGTAACAATAACCAAAACGGCCTTGCTGTTCTGGTACTGCGAAAGGCTGAAAGCTAGGGGAAAATACAGCCGTTATTTTCTGAGTATATCTACAGAACGACTATAAAAATTACTGCAGTTACTACTTATGAAATTATTTTGCTCTAACATTCCATGCTCCCCCCCCCTCCCCCCATGAACCATGGACCTTGCCTTTGGTGGGGGGGCTTGCGTACCTCAACGACACAGATGGCCGTACCGTAGGTGCAACCACAACGGAGGGGTATCTGTTGAGAGGCCAGACAAACGTGTCGTTCCTGAAGAGGGACAGGAGCCTTTTCAGTAGTTGTAGGGGCAACAGTCTGGATGATTGACTGATCTGGCCTTGTAACAATAACCAAAACGGCCTTGCTGTTCTGGTACTGCGAAAGGCTGAAAGCTAGGGAAGACACAGCCGTTATTTTCTGAGTATATCTACAGAACGACTATAAAAATTACTGCAGTTACTACTTATGAAATTATTTTGCTCTAACATTCCATGCTCCCCCCCCTTCCCCCCATGAACCATGGACCTTGCCTTTGGTGGGGAGTCTTGCGTACCTCAACGACACAGATGGCCGTACCGTAGGTGCAACCACAACGGAGGGGTATCTGTTGAGAGGCCAGACAAACGTGTGGTTCCTGAAGAGGGACAGCAGCCTTTCCAGTAGTTGTAGTGGCAACAGTCTGGATGATTGACTGATCTGGCCTTGTAACAATAACCAAAACGGCCTTGCTGTTCTGGTACTGCGAAAGGCTGAAAGCTAGGGGAAAATACAGCAGTTATTTTCTGAGTATATCTACAGAACGACTATAAAAATTACTGCAGTTACTACTTATGAAATTATTTTGCTCTAACATTCCATGCTCCCCCCCCCCCCTCCCCCCATTACCATGGACCTTGCCTTTGGTGGGGGGGCTTGCGTACCTCAACGACACAGATGGCCGTACCGTAGGTGCAACCACAACGGAGGGGTATCTGTTGAGAGGCCAGACAAACGTGTGGTTCCTGAAGAGGGACACCAGCCTTTCCAGTTGTTGTAGTGGCAACAGTCTGGATGATTGACTGATCTGGCCTTGTAACAATAACCAAAACGGCCTTGCTGTTCTGGTACTGCGAAAGGCTGAAAGCTAGGGGAAAATACAGCAGTTATTTTCTGAGTATATCTACAGAACGACTATAAAAATTACTGCAGTTACTACTTATGAAATTATTTTGCTCTAACATTCCATGCTCCCCCCCTCCCCCCATGAAATATGGACCTTGCCTTTGGTGGGGAGGCTTGCGTACCTCAACGACACAGATGGCCGGACCGTAGGTGCAACCACAACGGAGGGGTATCTGTTGAGAGGCCAGACAAACGTGTGGTTCCTGAAGAGGGACAGGAGCCTTTCCAGTAGTTGTAGGGGCAACAGTCTGGATGATTGACTGATCTGGCCTTGTAACAATAACCAAAACGGCCTTGCTGTTCTGGTACTGCGAAAGGCTGAAAGCTACGGGAAAATACAGCCGTTATTTTCTGAGTATATCTACAGAACGACTATAAAAATTACTGCAGTTACTACTTATGAAATTATTTTGCTCTAACATTCCATGCTCCCCTCCTCCCCCCATGAACCATGGACCTTGCCTTTGGTGGGGGGGCTTGCGTACCTCAACGACACAGATGGCCGTACCGTAGGTGCAACCACAACGGAGGGGTATCTGTTGAGAGGCCAGACAAACGTGTCGTTCCTGAAGAGGGACAGGAGCCTTTTCAGTAGTTGTAGGGGCAACAGTCTGGATGATTGACTGATCTGGCCTTGTAACAATAACCAAAACGGCCTTGCTGTTCTGGTACTGCGAAAGGCTGAAAGCTAGGGGAAGACACAGCCGTTATTTCCTGAGTATATCTACAGAACGACTATAAAAATTACTGCAGTTACTACTTATGAAATTATTTTGCTCTAACATTCCATGCTCCCCCCCTTCCCCCCATGAACCATGGACCTTGCCTTTGGTGGGGAGTCTTGCGTACCTCAACGACACAGATGGCCGTACCGTAGGTGCAACCACAACGGAGGGGTATCTGTTGAGAGGCCAGACAAACGTGTGGTTCCTGAAGAGGGACACCAGCCTTTCCAGTTGTTGTAGGGGCAACAGTCTGGATGACTCACTGATCTGGCCTTGTGACAATAACCAAAACGGACTTGCTGTTCTGGTACTGTGAAAGGCTGAAAGCTAGGGGAAAAAACAGCCATTATTTACTGAGTTTATCTACAGAATGACTATAAAAATTACTGCAGTTGCTACTTATGAAATTAATTTGCTCTAACATTCCATGCTCCCCCCCCCTCCCCCCATGAACCATGGACCTTGCCTTTGGTAGGGAGGCTTGCCTACCTCAACGACACAGATGGCCGTACCATAGGTGCAACCACAACGGAGGGGTATCTGTTGAGAGGCCAGACAAACGTGTGGTTCCTGAAGAGGGACAGCAGACTTTTCAGTAGTTGCAGGGGCAACAGTCCGGATGATTGACTGATCTGGCCTTGTAACAATAACCAAAACGGCCTTGCTGTTCTGGTACTGCGAAAGGCTGAAAGCTACGGGAAAATACAGCAGTTATTTTCTGAGTAAATCTACAGAACGACTATAAAAATTACTGCAGTTACTACTTATGAAATTATTTTGCTCTCACATTCCATGCTCCCCCCCTCCCCCCATGAAACATGGACCTTGCCATTGGTGGGGAGGCTTGCTTACCTCAACGACACAGATGGCCGTACCGTAGGTGCAACCACAACGGAGGGGTATCTGTTGAGAGGCCAGACAAACGTGTGGTTCCTGAAGAGGGACAGCAGACTTTTCAGTAGTTGCAGGGGCAACAGTCTGGATGATTGACTGATCTGGCCTTGTAACAATAACCAAAACGGCCTTGCTGTTCTGGTACTGCAAAAGGCTGAAAGCTAGAGGAAAATACAGCCGTTATTTTCTGAGTATATCTACAGGATGACTATAAAAATTACTGCAGTTACTACTTATGAAATTATTTTGCTCTAACATTCCATGCTCCCCCCCTCCCCCCTTGAACCATGAACCTTGCCTTTGGTGGGGAGGCTTGCCTACCTCAACGACATAGATGTCCGGACCGTAGGTGCAACCACAACGGACGGGTATCTGTTGAGAGGCCAGACAAACGTGTGGTTCCTGAAGAGGGGCAGCAGCCTTTTCAGTAGTTGCAGGGGCAACAGTCTGGATGATTGACTGATCTGGCCTTGTAACAATAACCAAAACGGCCTTGCTGTTCTGGTACTGCAAAAGGCTGAAAGCTAGGGGAAAATACAGCCGTTATTTTCTGAGTATATCTACAGGATGACTATAAAAATTACTGCAGTTACTACTTATGAAATTATTTTGCTCTAACATTCCATGCTCCCCCCCTCCCCCCTTGAACCATGAACCTCGCCTTTGGTGGGGAGGCTTGCCTACCTCAACGACACAGATGGCCGGAAAGTAGGTGCAACCACAACGGAGGGGTATCTGTTGAGAGGCCAGACAAACGTGTGGTTCCTGAAGTGGGGCAGCAGCCTTTTCAGTAGTTGCAGGGGCAACAGTCTGGATGATTGTCTGATCTGGCCTTGTAACAATAACCAAAACGGCCTTGCTGTTCTGGTACTGCGAAAGGCTGAAATCTAGGGGAAAATACAGCCTTTATTTTCTGAGTATATCTACAGAACGACTATAAAAATTACTGCAGTTACTACTTATGAAATTATTTTGCTCTCACATTCCATGCTCCCCCCCTCCCCAAATGAACCTTGGACGTTGCCTTTGGTGGGGAGGCTTGCGTACCTCAACAACACAGATGGCCGTACCGTAGGTGCAACCACAACGGAGGGGTATCTGTTGTGAGGCCAGACAAACGTGTGGTTCCTGAAGAGGGGCAGCAGCCTTTTCAGTAATTGCAGGGGCAACAGTCTGGATGATTGACTGATCTGGCCTTGTAACAATAACCAAAACGGCCTTGCTGTTCTGGTACTGCGAAAGGCTGAAAGCTAGGGGAAAATACAGCCGTTATTTTCTGAGTATATCTACAGAACGACTATAAAAATTACTGCAGTTACTACTTATGAAATTATTTTGCTCTCACATTCCATGCTCCCCCCCTCCCCAAATGAACCATGGACCTTGCCTTTGGTGGGGAGGCTTGCGTACCTCAACAACACAGATGGCCATACCGTAGGTGCAACCACAACGGAGGGGTATCTGTTGAGAGGCCAGACAAACGTGTGGTTCCTGAAGAGGGGCAGCAGCGTTTTCAGTAATTGCAGGGGCAACAGTCTGGATGATTGACTGATCTGGCCTTGTAACAATAACCAAAACGGCCTTGCTGTTCTGGTACTGCGAAAGGCTGAAAGCTAGGGGAAAATACAGCCGTTATTTTCTGAGTATATCTACAGAACGACTATAAAAATTACTGCAGTTACTACTTATGAAATTATTTTGCTCTAACATTCCATACTCCCCCCCCCTCCCCCCATGAACCATGGACCTTGCCTTTGGTGGGGAGGCTTGCGTACCTCAACGACACAGATGGCCGGACCGTAGGTGCAACCACAACGGAGGGGTATCTGTTGAGAGGCCAGACAAACGTGTGGTTCCTGCAGAGGGCAGCAGCCTTTTCAGTAGTTGCAGGGGCAACAGTCTGGATGATTGACTGATCTGGCCTTGTAACAATAACCAAAACGGCCTTGCTGTTCTGGTACTGCGAAACGCTGAAATCGAGGGGAAAATACAGCCGTTATTTTCTGAGTATATCTACAGAACGACTATAAAAATTACTGCAGTTACTACTTATGAAATTATTTTGCTCTCACATTCCATGCTCCCCCCCTCCCCCCATGAACCATGGACCTTGCCTTCGGGGGGGAGGCTTGCGTACCTCAACGACACAGATGGCCGTACCGTAGGTGCAATCACAACGGAGGTGTATCTGTTGTGAAGCCAGACAAACGTGTGGTTCCTGAAGAGGGACAGCAGCCTTTCCAGTAGTTGTAGAGGCAACAGTCTGGATGATTGACTGATCTGGCCTTGTAAGAATAACCAAAACGGCCTTGCTGCTCTGGTACTGCGAAAGGCTGAAAGCTAGGAGAAAATACAGCCGTTATTTTCTGAGTATATCTACAGAACGACTATAAAAATTACTGCAGTTACTACTTATGAAATTATTTTGCTCTAACATTCCATGCTCCCCCCCTCCCCAAATGAATCATGGACCTTGCCTTTGGTGGGGAGGCTTGCGTACCTCAACAACACAGATGGCCGTACCGTAGGTGCAACCACAACAGAGGGGTATCTGTTGAGAGGCCAGACAAACGTGTGGTTCCTGAAGAGGGGCAGCAGCCTTTTCAGTAATTGCAGGGGCAACAGTCTGGATGATTGACTGATCTGGCCTTGTAGCAAAAACCAAAACGGCCTTGCTGTTCTGGTACTGCGAAAGGCTGAAAGCTAGGGGAAAATACAGCCGTTATTTTCTGAGTATATCTACAGAACGACTATAAAAATTACTGCAGTTACTACTTATGAAATTATTTTGCTCTAACATTCCATGCACCCCCCCCTCCCCCAATGAACCATGGACCTTGCCTTTGGTGGGGAGGCTTGCGTACCTCAACGACACAGATGGCCGTACCGTAGGTGCAACCACAATGGAGGGGTATCTGTTGAGAGGCCAGACAAACGTGTGGTTCCTGTAGAGGGACAGCAGCCTTTCCAGTAGGTGTAGGGGCAGCAGTATGGATGATTGACTGATCTGGCCTTGTAAGAATAACCAAAACGGCCTTGCTGTTCTGGTAATGCGAAAGGCTGAAAGCTAGGGGAAAATACAGCCGTTACTTTCTGAGTATATCTACAGAACGACTATAAAAATTACTGCAGTTACTACTTATGAAATTATTTTGCTCTAACATTCCATGCTCCCCCCCTCCCCCCATGAACCATGGACCTTGCCTTTGGTGGGGAGTCTTGCGTACCTCAACGACACATGGCCATACCGTAGGTGCACCCACAACGGAGGGGTATCTGATGAGAGGCCAGACAAACGTGTGGTTCCTGAAAAGGGACAGCGGCCTTTCCAGTAGTTTCAAGGGCAACAGTCTGGATGATTGACTGATCTGGCCTTGTAACAATAACCAAAACGGCCTTGCTGTTCTGGTACTGCGAAAGGCTGAAAACTAGGGGAAAATACAGCAGTTATTTTCTGAGTATATCTACAGAATGACTATAAACATACTGCAGTTACTACTTATGAAATTATTTTGCTCTAACATTCCATGCTCCCCCCGTCCCCCCATGAACCATGGACCTTGCCTTTGGTGTGGAGGCTTGCGTACCTCAACAACACAGATGGCCGTACCGTAGGTGCAACCACAACGGAGGGGTATCTGTTGAGAGGCCAGACAAACATGTGGTTCCTGAAGAGGGACAGCAGCCTTTTCAGTAGTTGCAGGGGCAACAGTCTGGATGATTGACTGATCTGGCCTTGTAACAATAACCAAAACGGCCTTCCAGTTCTGGTACTGCGAAAGGCTGAAAGCTAGGGGAAAATACAGCCGTTATTTTCTGAGTATATCTACAGAACGACTATAAAAATTACTGCAGTTACCACTTATGAAATTATTTTGCTCTAACATTCCATGCTCCCCCCCCTCCCCCCCATGAACCATGGACCTTGCCTTTGTTGGGGAGGCTTGCGTACCTCAACGACACAGATGGCCTTACCGTAGGTGCAACCACAACGGAGGGGTATCTGTTGAGAGGCCAGACAAACGTGTGGTTCCTGAAGAGGGACAGCAGCCTTTTCAGTAGTTGGAGGGGCAACAGTCTGGATGATTGACTGATCTGGCCTTGTAGCAAAAACCAAAACGGCCTTGCTGTTCTGGTACTGCGAAAGGCTGAAAGCTAGGGGAGAATACAGCCGTTATTTTCTGAGTATATCTACAGAACGACTATAAAAACTACTGCAGTTACTACTTATAAAATTATTTTGCTCTAACATTCCATGCTCCCCCCCTCCCCAAATGAATCATGGACCTTGCCTTTGGTGGGGAGGCTTGCGTACCTCAACAACACAGATGGCCGTACCGTAGGTGCAACCACAACGGAGGGGTATCTGTTGAGAGGCCAGACAAACGTGTGGTTCCTGAAGAGGGGCAGCAGCCTTTTCAGTAATTGCAGGGGCAACAGTCTGGATGATTGACTGATCTGGCCTTGTAGCAAAAACCAAAACGGCCTTGCTGTTCTGGTATTGCGAAAGGCTGAAAGCTAGGGGAAAATACAGCCGTTATTTTCTGAGTATATCTACAGAACGACTATAAAAATTACTGCAGTTACTACTTATGAAATTATTTTGCTCTAACATTCCATGCACCCCCCCCTCCCCCAATGAACCATGGACCTTGCCTTTGGTGGGGAGGCTTGCGTACCTCAACGACACAGATGGCCGTACCGTAGGTGCAACCACAATGGAGGGGTATCTGTTGAGAGGCCAGACAAACGTGTGGTTCCTGAAGAGGGACAGCAGCCTTTCCAGTAGTTGTAGGGGCAGCAGTATGGATGATTGACTGATCTGGCCTTGTAAGAATAACCAAAACGGCCTTGCTGTTCTGGTAATGCGAAAGGCTGAAAGCTAGGGGAAAATACAGCCGTTACTTTCTGAGTATATCTACAGAACGACTATAAAAATTACTGCAGTTACTACTTATGAAATTATTTTGCTCTAACATTCCATGCTCCCCCCCTCCCCCCATGAACCATGGACCTTGCGTTTGGTGGGGAGTCTTGCGTACCTCAACGACACATAGCCATACCGTAGGTGCACCCGCAACGGAGGGGTATCTGATGAGAGGCCAGACAAACGTGTGGTTCCTGAAAAGGGACAGCGGCCTTTCCAGTAGTTGCAAGGGCAACAGTCTGGATGATTGACTGATCTGGCCTTGTAACAATAACCAAAACGGCCTTGCTGTTCTGGTACTGCGAAAGGCTGAAAACTAGGGGAAAATACAGCAGTTATTTTCTGAGTATATCTACAGAATGACTATAAAAATTACTGCAGTTACTACTTATGAAATTATTTTGCTCTAACATTCCATGCTCCCCCCGTCCCCCCATGAACCATGGACCTTGCCTTTGGTGGGGAGGCTTGCGTACCTTACCGACACAGATGGCCGTACCGTAGGTGCAACCACAACGGAGGGGTATCTGTTGAGAGGCCAGACAAACATGTGGTTCCTGAAGAGGGACAGCAGCCTTTTCAGTAGTTGCAGGGGCAACAGTCTGGATGATTGACTGATCTGGCCTTGTAACAATAACCAAAACGGCCTTGCTGTTCTGGTACTGCGAAAGGCTGAAAGCTAGGGGAAAATACAGCCGTTATTTTCTGAGTATATCTACAGAACGACTATAAAAATTACTGCAGTTACCACTTATGAAATTATTTTGCTCTAACATTCCATGCTCCCCCCCTCCCCCCCATGAACCATGGACCTTGCCTTTGTTGGGGAGGCTTGCGTACCTCAACGACACAGATGGCCTTACCGTAGGTGCAACCACAACGGAGGGGTATCTGTTGAGAGGCCAGACAAACGTGTGGTTCCTGAAGAGGGACAGCAGCCTTTTCAGTAGTTGGAGGGGCAACAGTCTGGATGATTGACTGATCTGGCCTTGTAGCAAAAACCAAAACGGCCTTGCTGTTCTGGTATTGCGAAAGGCTGAAAGCTAGGGGAAAATACAGCCGTTATTTTCTGAGTATATCTACAGAACGACTATAAAAATTACTGCAGTTACTACTTATGAAATTATTTTGCTCTAACATTCCATGCACCCCCCCCTCCCCCAATGAACCATGGACCTTGCGTTTGGTGGGGAGGCTTGCGTACCTCAACGACACAGATGGCCGTACCGTAGGTGCAACCACAACGAAGGTGTATCTGTTGAGTGGCCAGACAAACGTGTGGTTCCTGAAGAGGGACAGCAGCCTTTTCAGTAGTTGCAGGGGCAACAGTCTGGATGATTGACTGATCTGGCCTTGTAACAATAACCAAAACGGCCTTGCTGTTCTGGTATTGCGAAAGGCTGAAAGCTAGGGGAAAATACAGCCGTTATTTTCTGAGTATATCTACAGAACGACTATAAAAATTACTGCAGTTGCTACTTATGAAATTATTTTGCTCTAACATTCCATGCTCCCCCCCTCCCCCCATGAATCTTGGACCTTGCCTTTGGTGGGGAGGCTTGCGTACCTCAACGACACAGATGGCCGGACCGTAGGTGCAACCACAACGGAGGGGTATCTGTTGAGAGGCCAGACAAACGTGTGGTTCCTGAAGAGGGGCAGCAGCCTTTTCAGTAGTTGCAGGGGCAACAGTCTGGATGATTGACTGATCTGGCCTTGTAACAATAACCAAAACGGCCTTGCTGTTCTGGTACTGCAAAAGGCTGAAAGCTAGGGGAAAATACAGCCGTTATTTTCTAAGTATATCTACAGAACGACTATAAAAATTACTGCAGTTACTACTTATGAAATTATTTTCTCTAACATTCCATGCTCCCCCCCTCCCCCCATGAAACATGGACCTTGCCTTTGGTGGGGAGGTTTGCGTACCTCAACGACACAGATGGCCGGACCGTAGGTGCAACCACAACGGAGGGGTATCTGTTGAGAGGCCAGACAAACGTGTGGTTCCTGAAGAGGGGCAGCAGCCTTTTCAGTAGTTGCAGGGGCTACAGTCTGGATGATTGACTGATCTGGCCTTGTAACAATAACCAAAACGGCCTTGCTGTTCTGGTACTGCGAAAGGCTGAAAGCTAGGGGAAAATACAGCCGTTATTTTCTGAGTATATCTACAGAACGACTATAAAAACTACTGCAGTTACTACTTATGAAATTATTTTGCTCTAACATTCCATGCTCCCCCCCCCTCCCCCCATGAACCATGGAACTTGCCTTTGGTGGGGAGGCTTGCGTACCTCAACGACACAGATGGCCGTACCGTAGGTGCAACCACAACGGAGAGGTATCTGTTGAGAGGCCAGACAAACGTGTGGTTCCTGAAGAGGGGCAGCAGCCTTTTCAATAGTTGCAGGGGCAACAGTCTGGATGATTGACTGATCTGGCCTTGTAACAATAACCAAAACGGCCTTCCAGTTCTGGTACTGCGAAAGGCTGAAAGCTAGGGGAAAATACAGCCATTATTTTCTGAGTATATCTACAGAACGACTATAAAAATTACTGCAGTTACTACTTATGAAATTATTTTGCTCTAACATTCCATGCTCCCTCCTTTCCCCCCATGAACCATGGACCTTGCCTTTGGGGGGGAGGCTTGCGTACCTCAACGGCACAGATGGCCGTACCGTAGGTGCAACCACAATGGAGGGGTATCTGTTGAGTGGCCAGACAAACGTGTGGTTCCTGAAGAGGGACAGCAGCCTTTCCAGTAGTTGTAGGGGCAACAGTCTGGATGATTGACTGATCTGGCCTTGTAACACCAGCCAAAATGGCCTTGCTGTTCTGGTACTGCGAATGGCTGAATGCAAGGGGAAAGTACGGCTGTAATCCTTCCCGAGGGCATGAAGCTTTACTGTATGATTCAATGATGATGGCGTCCTCTTGGGTAAAATATTCCGGAGGTAAAATAGTCCCCCATTCGGATATCCAGGCGGGGACTACTCAAGAGGATGTCGTTATCAGGAGAAAGAAAACTGGCGTTCTACGGATCGGAGCGTGGAATCTCAGATCCCTCAATCGGGCAGGTAGGTTAGAAAATTTAAAAAGGGAAATGGATAGATTAAAGTTAGATATAGTCGGAATTGTGAAGTTCGGTGGCGGGAGGAACAAGACTTTTGATCAGGTGACTACAGGGTTATAAACACAAAATCAAATAGGGGTAATGCCGGAGTAGGTTTAATAATGAATAGGAAAATAGGAATGCGGGTAAGATACTACAAACAGCTTAGTGAACGCATTATTGTGGCCAAGATAGACACGAAGCCCACACCTACTACAGTAGTACAAGTTTATATGCCAACTAGCTCTGCAGATGACGAAGAAATGTATGATGAAATAAAAGAAATTATTCAGATAGTGAAGGGAGACGAAAATCTAATAGTCATGGGTGACTGGAATTCGAGCGTAGGAAAAGGGAGAGAAGGAAACGTAGTAGGCGAACATGGATTGGGGGTAAGAAATAAAAGAGGAAGCAGCCTGGTAGAATTTTGCACAGAGCACAATTTAATCATAGCTAACACTTGGTTCAAGAGCCATAAAAGAAGGCTGTATACATGGAAGAAGCCTGGAGATACTGACAGGTTTCAGATAGATTACTTAATGGTAAGACAGAGGTTTTACATTGTAAGACATTTCCAGGGGCAAGTGTGGACTCTGACCACAATCTATTGGTTATGACCTGTAGATTAAAACTAAAGAAACTGCAAAAAGGTGGGAATTTAAGGAGATGGGACCTGGATAAACTAAAAGAAACAGAGGTTGTACAGAGTTTCAGGGAGAGCATAAGGGAGCAATTGACAGGAATGGGGGAAAGAAATACGGTAGAAGAAGAATGGGTAGCTTTGAGGGATGAACTAGTGAAGGCAGCAGAGGATCAAATAGATAAAAGACGAAGGCTAGTAGAAATCCTTGGGTAACAGAAGAAATATTGAATTTAATTGATGAAAGGAGAAAATATAAAAACGCAGTAAATGAAACAGGCAAAAAGGAATACAAACGTCTCAAAAATGAGATCGACAGGTAGTGCAAAATGGCTAAGCATGGATGGCTAGAGGACAAATGTAAGCATGTAGAGGCTTATCTCACTAGGGGTAAGATAGATACTGCCTACAGTAAAATTAAAGAGACCTTTGGGGATAAGAGAACCACTTGTATGAACATCAAGAGCTCGGATGGAAACCCAGTTCTAAGCAAAGAAGGGAGAGCAGAAAGGTGGAAGGAGTATGTAGAGGGTCTATACAAGGGCGATGTAGTTGAGGACAACATTATGGAAATGGAAGAGGATGTAGATGGAGATGAAATGGGAGATACGATACTGCGTGAAGAGTTTGACAGAGCACTGAAAGACCTAAGTCGAAACAAGGCCCCCGGAGTAGACAACATTCCATTGGAACTACTGACGGCCTTAGGAGAGCCAGCCCTGACAAAATTCTACCATATGGTGAGCAAGATGTATGAGACAGGCAGAATACCCTCAGACTTCAAGAAGAATATAATAATTCCAATCCCAAAGAAACCAGGTGTTGACAGATGTGAAAATTACCGAACTATCAGTCACAGCTGCAAAATACTAACGCGAATTCTTTACAGACGAATGGAAAAACTAGTAGAAGCCGACCTCGGGGAAGATCAGTTTGGATTCCGTAGAAATGTTGGAACACGTGAGGCAATACTGTCCCTACGACTTGTCTTAGAAGCTAGATTAAGGAAGTGCAAACCTACGTTTCTAGCATTTGTAGACTTAGAGAAAGCTTTTGACAATGTTGATAGGAATACTCTCTTTCAAATTCTGAAGGTAGCAGCGGTAAAATACAGGGAGCGAAAGGCTATTTACAATTTGTACAGAAACCAGATGGCAGTTATAAGAGTCGAGGGACATGAAAGGGAAGCAGTGGTTGGGAAAGGAGTGAGATAGGGTTGAAGTCTCTCCCCGATGTTATTCAATCTGTATATTGAGCAAGCAGTGAAGGAAACAAAAGAAAAATTCGGAGTAGGTATTAAAATCCACGGAGAAGAAGTAAAAATGTTGAGGTTCGCCGATGACATCGTAATTCTGTCAGAGACAGCAAAGGACTTAGAAGAGCAGTTGAACGGAATGGATAGTGTCTTGAAAGGAGGATATAAGATGAACATCAACGAGAGCAAAACGAGGATAATGGAATGTAGTCGAATAAAGTCGGGTGATGCTGAGGGCATTAGATTAGGAAATGAGACACTTAAAGTAGTAAAGGAGTTTTGCTATTTGGGGAGCAAAGTAACTGATGATGGTCGAAGTAGAGAGGATATACAATGTAGACTGGCAAGGGCAAGGAAAACATTTCTGAAAAAGAGAAATTTATTAACATCGAGTATAGATTTAAGTGTCAGGAAGTCATTTCTGAAAGTATTTGTGTGGAGTGTAGCCATGAATGGAAGTGAAACATGGACGATAAATAGTTTGGACAAGAAGAGATTAGAAGCTTTAGAAATGTGGTGCTACAGAAGAATGCTGAAGATTAGATGGGTAGATCACATAACTAATGAGGAAGTATTGAATAGGATTGGGGAGAAGAGAAGTTTGTGGCACAACTTGACCAGAAGAAGGGATCGGCTGGTAGGACATGTTCTGAGACATCAAGGGATCAGCAGTTTTGTATTAGAGGGCAGCGTGGAGAGTAAAAATCGTAGAGGGGACCCAGAGATGACTACACTAAGCAGATTCAGAAGGATGTAGGTTGCAGTAGGTACTGGGAGATGAAGAAGCTTGCACAAGATAGAGTAGCATGGAGAGCTGCATGAAACCAGTCTCAGGACTGAAGACCACAATAACAACAATGAATGACTGAGCTGCCTGGTGCACCCTCAACGTGTAGGAAGCCACTCACGTAACCGATCTTTTGTGCTTCAGTCTACATTCGTGGGAAGGCACCTTTAAATGCACGAAGGGAGACGATGGGATGAATCGTATTCTTGTCAAGACTGAGTACTTGAAATCGCCGATGTTTAGTGAGGTTCTCCTCCGTCATAAGAGTAGTCAATTCATTACCCGACCCCCGCATTGAACGCACTTCGGGTGACAGTTTCGGATCGTTAGATATCGGTTGACACAGTGGATCAAATGGAACGTTCAAATTTCGTCTGTCGCTGTCACTGACAACAGACTGGTTATCGTGGAACTGTCGCTTTATACTAGCTAATTCGCAACGCACTCTTTCTACGCAGTGATTTATTTCATTCCTTCATTGAAGAAAATTAACGCTTATCTGAATTTTCACTTCTATATCTTTGTTAATCTCCTTCTTCAAATTATGCTTCAGCGGTGTAACTATCTCTACAACCGCATGGACTTCTTCGTGTACTTTGACAGTTAATTGATTGTCCTTATATCTCAGCCAGGTTGTAGCCTGGTCTTCCTCATTCGACAACCTTGAAACTTGGATTGTTTATCCTTCAACACTAACAACTACGGCTTCATGACCTTGCTGTCACTCCGATGCATAGTCAGGCAACTTCTTATGTATCCCCCTAAATTATTAGGAATATCACTAAGTAAAGCTAATGGTGGACTGCGAACATTACTGTATTATATCCAGCAAGTCATCATAAGAATCGGTTAGTTCTCTGCAGAATGTAGCTCATACTTCTTCCAGCTTAGAATGTAAGGACGTCTGAATGCCTTGCATTTGCATGGATATTTCCTCCTTTAAATTCTCATATAAATCTTATTCTGAAGTTTCCTGTTGGTTGGACAGTTCCTGTTTCAGGCCTTCCGATGCCTCCCTTTTCTGGTTTTCGAACATTCATTGAATTTTGTTTAACATTTGCTTAAAAAGGTCATGCGCCTGGTCTGTGCTCGTGGCCTGCTCCTCACTTTCCTCCACCTTCTGAATATTCGTTCAATCCTGTTGTGCCAGATTAAACTGATGGTCAGTCGTAATCAAAAACATTAAACTTACTCAGAATGCCTAACAATTACTACTTACTTACTAACAATAATTCCAACAAAAGTTAACCAATGTCATGGTGGAACGAAATCTCTTAAATCTATCGCAGAATTGCATTCAACGAAAACAAACTGACAGCGCTAAAGTCGAACATGTGCTGCATACATATGACAAAAATTTCTAACGAAGACTAACTAAAAAACTGAAACGGTGAGTCCTCTGACTCGAATCCATGAAACATCCTGATATTATTGAAGCGTGAAAGGAACTGAGTGTATTCACTTAATCGCAGTTGTATTGCTGCACATCCCTTGGTAACCCAAGTCCAGATCCCTTTCAGATACAGATCATGTTTTATTTCCCAATGACTAGTCACGAAACAAGAAATACAATGATGAGCGTTCTACACAAAACAAATACAAAGTATGTAATAAAATAAACCTACAATATACTATTTCAAGATTCGTCCTCTCACGGTCACCAGAATGAATTACCCCTTATGATATTTTTCCTTACTCTGATTATTAAGGAGTTTATACGTTGAAGTTAAGTTTTAAATTTCGTTTATGATTTAGTTCCCAAGTCTAAACAGAAGATCCAGGTACGATAAGAGTTCCTGTGAACAAAGGTTAGTCGAGTATAGTAGGGACCCCTCAGTGTGCAATGCACGCCAAAATACTGAACCTCGAAGCTCTGCTGGCGAAGGCATGAGATAGTGTTGTCCATGAAGCAGGCCTGTTCGCTGCATCTAACATTCCTATTAAGCCCTTACTGTCGTAATTGAAAACTGGATGACAGTTTAATAAAGTAAGTAGTAGATACTCGTACACTTTGCTTTTATTCTCACCAGCGATCTTCTGTTTGACTGCTTCTTCTTCACAATCCTTTTCTATTCAGTTAATATGTATTTCAACTGACTTTGTTTCTCAACACCGTTCTCCACGAATCTTTCGTAATGGGTTGGTACAAAGTCAAAGACTCAAAGTTCCACTCATGGATATTTCACAATACTCTCTGGTAAGGAATAATCAGTGCACAGAGCGCATATTACATTTACGAAATAAGACACGTAATTACAATTTGGTCATCGAGCGGCGATCTGAAAATGTGCTTAACTACTACTATTAATGATTTGATGCAGGCGCACTGATCTGTCACATTGGACTTCAAGAAATGCCTGAAACCATGTACATTATGCAGGACGCTTTTCTTCACCTGATGGCGTCAGTTTCTGCGTACTATAAACATGACACGCACGAAATTTTAATTTCAGCATCGCTTTCCGAGCAATGTCATACGGAATCTGAGTCTGCGTAAGTAATCTCCTGACACTTTCCGAAGGCGACTGCAGAATTACTTTTCTCAACTCAGCCAGTTTGACATTCGTCAAAAAGGCCAGTCACCTGTTCCTCTTCATGTCTGCAACTGATCCTCATTCCCGGAAATGGGCGATTAATGTCGTTATCGTTGAATTGTTCGGTACTGCGGTATCTGGATATTTCCGACAAAATGCGTCTGCAACACGTGCATATGAACAACTGGCAAAATACATACGTTAGGAACGATTTACGCTCGGAAAAAAATAGTTCCAGTTCTGTCCTCCAGGTGCAAACCTGGTGCTGTACAGCATCTCGTGGACGTCTCCGGTGCTCATGTTGAACAAACCGTGTGAGCAACAGCTAATAATAATATCAACATTATGCCTTTCTCAATTGTTTGATCTATTCTGTACACGTCCAGTTCCGAATCAATTACATAAGATAACATTTCTATACGTCCTTCTTGCATTCACAACCCTGGGTTTGCACCTGGAACGATTTTTTTTCGCCTTAAATCGGTTCCACATCAAAGCATTAGAATATCTATCAGGCTGCGCTGTCGTAAGGTAATTGCAGCCCACACCGGATCTCTGTGTGTAGCTACACTTTAATTATAACCACCCAGTATACTTTCCAAAGTACTTAATGTACAAATATGATTGCTACGTGAATAGAACGGTAAAATTACCGAGTTAGTATTATGCCGATCAGTTGACGTTATGGCTGCAAAGCAAAAGAAAGAATTTTTGTTTGATGGAATATGCAAGACATTTATCTGTTACAAGAATGCAGCATGCTGCACTCAGAAGGAATTATGGAAAAGAGCCTTCGTGTAAACAGAGTATTTCACCTTGGGATCGAGATATTAGGGAGATTGGTTGTCTCTGTGAACACTGAAGCAGCGGGGGACCATGTGTGTCAGATGAAACCGTGGAGAGCTTGGGATATCGTGCGCACTCCAAAAATTTAACGGTCCGTGCCAACCAGGAGCTGAGAATATCGTAGCAAACTGAGTGAAAGATTTTTTGACGGCTGTTATATTTCAAACCTTGTAGCGTGCAGCAATTAAAACCGGAAGATTACGGCCTCCACCTAAAATTTTTCCTCACAACTCAGGGAGCACTTGAGGCTGAACATTTCTACTCCAAGCCGATAATCAGCAACGAAACAAACTTCCATTCATCTGGAAAGGTTAATCGCCACAATGTGAGGCTCTGAACATCCTCGTGAAATTGTGGAGCGTGAAAATGTCACCGACGGACATGTATGGGTCTCTTCCTTCTGCGAGACGACTAGATGGGTACCCCTTCCCCTTCCTGATGTCTTGCAGTTGTGACTGTATCCACAAGTAACTACTGATTCCAAGAATTTGATTTCCTAAAAAGACGGGGCACCCTCTCATTGGGGCATCAATGTTCGCCGCTACCTAAAAGACGAACTTCCTCGTCGCTTGACTAGGCGAATTGGTGAAGATAATGTGGCTCTGTATGGAGTGTAGCCATGTATGGAAGTGAAACAAGGACGATAAATAGTTTGGACCAGAAGAGAATAGAAGCTTTCAAAATGTGTTGCTACAGAAGAATGCTGAAGATTAGATGGGTAGATCACATAACTAATGAGGAGGTATTGAATAGGATTGGGAAGAAGAAGAGTTTGTGGCACAACTCGACTAGAAGAAGGGATCGGTTGGTAGGGCATGTTCTGAGGCATCAAGGGATCACCAATTTAGTATTGGAGGGCAGCGTGGAGGGTAAAAACCGTAGACGGAGACCAAGAGATGAATACACTAAGCAGATTCAGAAGGATGTAGGTTGCAGTAGGTACTGGGAGATGAAGAAACTTGCACAGGATAGAGTAGCATGGAGAGCTGCATGAAACCAGTCTCAGGACTGAAGACCACAACAACAACAACAACAATGGTATAGTATGCCGTGACCGAATTAATTTCTTGGACAAACCTCATCAATGATATTTGTACACGTAATACTGAAAAATATAGAGGTTTGAAAACGAATTAATAATTTATAGTAGCCTTGCACTGTTGAACAGTGAAAAAACGTACCTCTTGGAAAAACATGTATACTATGGAGTGGAGAACACGGTCCTGCACACTTTAACTGAACTATACCAGTTATATGGACGTCTTTGTTGCTTGTCGGTAATACTTGCAGTGCTATCTTGCGTGGCTGATAGAACAAATCCACTGCACCTCCTATTTACAGACATATTTGTTGTGGTACTATATTGCAGTGCCTGTGTTATTCCGAATAGAGATTGAATGTTCCTTCAGATTTGCACACATATCCGGAGGAACATGTTCTGCGGCGACTGCAGTTGTTATGAAACGCATGGAATGTATTCGCAGTTGCTAATATGGATAACTATAAACAGCAAAATGGAATGAATAAAGTGAAAGTATATGCCGGACTGGGACTCGAAACGCGATTTCCCGCTTACCGCGGGCGGCGTCTTATCATTTTTTTTAATTATCAGAGTGACTTGGCATTATAATGAAACTTCAGTAGGCTATAGTCAGATCATCATGTAATATAAGCTGCAAATGGGAGGACAAATTAATTATGATAACAAAACAATAATAAAAGAAGAAAGGAAAAAAAAAAGAGACCATAGCCGAAAAACCACCTCCAAGCTCTCATGATATGTATAAACAATTTTTATAGTATTTTATATTTATTTATTTTTTAAACTTTTATTTATGCTGTATTATATAGAAACTAAAAGCAGTAAGACAACAATTTAGATCATATTTTAAATAGCAA
This sequence comes from Schistocerca gregaria, assembly GCF_023897955.1. Lineage (NCBI taxonomy): Eukaryota > Metazoa > Arthropoda > Insecta > Orthoptera > Acrididae > Schistocerca > Schistocerca gregaria. The sequence goes on from NC_064921.1 coordinate 222,663,973, forward strand.
AATAAGACAAATTTAAATATGATTTCAAGGATTGTATATATATATATATATATATATATATATATATATATATATATATATATATATATATATATATGCTTCATCTACACATATTTTATAATAGAACTCAAGCGATACTGAGTCAAAACACTAAACAAATCGACCAGGAAAACTAGGACAGAACAAACCGAAGCAAATCAGATGGGAAACATATATAACAAGGAAAACACCTATAATTAGGGAAATGAAATTAACCAACACCTTGGGGCCACAAAACAAAATTCAACATGTTGCCGAAGAGGTCTGGATATCGAGGCATTCTCATGTCTAATAGGCCGTGATCATGTACGGCATGAAGTTCACGTGATCTTCACGCTCGCCTTCTACAACATAATGAACCCCATGTCTCAGTTTCCACATAACGGTATGGGTTTTCGAACGTGCAAAGAGGAAGAATCTGGTCACAATATCATGTCCATAGTGTATAAGTATCAGAAGATAGAGTAAGGAAGGCCAATTTCGTCCTAATCCAAGACCAATTTTCAATATGACCGCCACAAGTATAGCGATGTTGTATTGTATCTGTAGACGTACAACGACTACATAAATCCGTGTCGCTAAGGCCAATAAGGAAAAGTCGCTCGTTCGTTGGAATCAATTTATTTACTACATTATACCAATAGGACACTACAAGCATCGGCAATATCGGAAGACTGATATTGCGCCAAAACGTCGCCGAGTTTGTGTGCGGCGATCCTCTTTCAACGAGGTTCGGACAATGGACTGCTTTCCAACGACTCTGTAGGAATAACATGGTGAGGACCTTTGCCTTTCGCGGACAAGTGCTCTCCCAACTGAGCTATCCAAGCACGACTCGGTCCCGAGTTCGAGTCTCGGTCCGACACACAGTTTTAATCTGCCAGGAAGTTTCATATTAGCGGACACTCCGCTGCAGAGTGAAAATCTCATTCTGGAAACATCCCCCAGGCTGTGGCTAAGCCATGTCTCCACAGTATCCTTTCTTTCAGGAGTGCTAGTTCTGCATGGTTCGCAGAAGAGCTTCTGTAAAGTTTGGAAGGTAGAAGACGAGGTACTGGCAGAAGCGAAGCTGTGAGGACGGGGCATGAGTCGTGCTTTGATACCTCAGCTGGTAGAGCACTTTCCCGCGAAAGGCAAAGTTCCTGAGTTCGAGTCTCGGTGCTGCACACAGGTTTAATCTGCCAGAAAGTTTCATCCTGCACTGTCTGGACACTGCCCACCTGCCCATGATACAAGCATGTAGACGGACAATGACTCATCCAAGTTCGGTAGAAAGCAGATACTTGTAAGCACTGTTTTTTATTTGTTTTACGTTATATATTCCAACGAGGTAATTTAACGCTTTCACTACCATCAGAGCATGTGTGTCCCATTAGAGGTTACCAGAGAACTAATGGTAATGTCCAGAGTGAAATTTGGATGGTAGGAGACGAAGTACTGGCAGAATTAAACTGTGAGGACATGCTGTGTGTCATGTTTCGGTAGCTCAGATGGTAGAGCACTTGTCCGCGAAAGGTCCCAAGTTCGAGTCTCGATTCAGAACACAGTTTTAATCTACCAGGAAGTTTCAGTGGAAATTTGCTACATGCTACTGTATGTACCAGTGTCCCACTGGTAAGGGGAAGCCAGCTAATGGTTTGCAGAAGTCTTACACTTACAGCTTGCAGCTGTAGGTTGCGCTGTCTTCGGATTTCGTTGTTAACCATCCGCACCGCTCCGTATTATCCCATCAAATTAGTTTAAACCTACAGATGGGCAACACAATGAACAGATTAGCAAATCGGATTGCTGTCGGACCTATCCTGACAATTTGTAGCAGTGAAATGCACACACGTATTCGCGTTTGCTGCGTCACAAACAGTGTCATATAGAGAAACTGACATGAATCTTTTTTGTTGTATGTCCTGTGGTTTCGGTCCATTTATCTTCTGAACCTCTGAACACACCCCCTTCCTACGTTGGAAGATGAAAAGGAGTGAAATCTTTTTTTTTTTTTTATATATGGAGGGCCTATCCGAAAAAATATTTTTACACAAGCGACTTATCATTTGTCGCCCTTTGCCCTCCCATCTACCTCGTACACTTCCATCTGAGTTAATTTTCGCTGATTGCGATACGCACTGTAATAGGGGGTGATTCCGAATTCCTATTAAACAGCTATAGACGTTGTACATGAGACTCAGGACAGCAATATCGATACATATTACAAATATACATATTTACCAAGTATACATATTTACCAAAAAACACCAAAGGGAAGATCTCCAGACATATGGGACAGAGACTTAAGGAAGAAATCTGAAATCCGAACTGGCAATGGGAAGCTCAAGATCGACAGAAATAGAAAAACATGGAAGTATCCTATGTTGCATTCCGAGTGCGAAAGGCCACATCACCAACTGAGCGAATTCGCTAATAATGATCACCATCACCATGATGATGTACGTATGTATGTTCCACATCTCCTAGTAAACAACTGGACCGATATCAGCTAAACTTGGTAAACGTATCACTTACCATCTGGAAACCATCACTGTGGGCATAAGAACTACCTACATACCAATTAGTTAGCGGTAGGGCTGAAAAAGCCGTATAGCCCACGAGGCACCAATACCAATATTTTAATCAACCACTATTTCACAATGAGAGCTTTTTAGAGACATACATCAAACTTCACTCTTATTTTCAGACTTTTACGAAACTCTTTCTCGCTTATGACTACCACAAAGTAATGAAAGAAGAAAAGTTTAGCGCTTACTAACTTTCGCTGTCCATGTAATATAACTGCTGGATGAAGCACGACGTTTTAATTTATTAATCCTTTACCAATAACGATATTTGCGACACATTTTGCAGACAGTATTCACATGTACCATTGAATGTACCACAATAAATATGTAATTTTACGACACGTCGTTCAGGATAAATGACATCATAAAGGAGAAATGGCATCACAAACATTGAAATGTATGAAAACCCGCTGCATCACGCAAGAGATTAAAAATTTATTATCACGTTGCTACTAACTCTATTCGCAACACTTTTCGCTGACAGTAATCACATCTGTCATTGAAAGTACCTTCAAACATACATTTCATGTACGACGTTTTACTTTATTTACTGCTAACCTATTTGAAACGTATCTCGAAGGCAGTATACATACACGTCGCTGAATACAATTTCAAGCAAATATCTCGCGTATCTCCTTTTTGAATTTATTATTTGTTTATTTCTAACTCTATTTCCAACAAACTTCACCGATTATCTCCACACATGCCGCTGCATGTGACTAGAAACACACTTCATCAACACAGAGATGCCTGAAAAAATACCGCATCATGCTTGACTTTTTAATTTATTGTTTCTTTATTACCGAATCTATTCAAAACATATTTCGCAAATAGTAGCCATATGTAAACTGGATATACAAATTATATCATTGTACAGCACATAGTTAGGAGATACGACGTCATGAACACTGAACTGAGCGAAAATGAAACTACGGGACGAAATTTGCTAGAGATACACGTGAAAATGTATACAAATACGTGTGAAATATATTTGACATGTACCTATGCGGGCAAAGTTACGTTTAAAAAGCTCACCCTAAACATGTGAAGCGATTTCAACCTAACGTGGTAAAAATATTAGTTGCAATCTGTAAAGAAATACTGTGGGAGTAAGAACCACCAGCCTCGTATTAGGGTGGGGGTGATAACATGGACAGACAGAGGGGGAGGAGGAGATGAATATACAGAGAGGGGGAAGGAGGTGAATTACAGGGAAAAGAAAGACGTCGAGACCAACGGAAGAGGGTGAAGGAGAAGATGGACAGACGGCAAGAGGAGGAGATGGACAAAGAATGGCGGAGTAGGAGATGAACAGAGGAGGAAGGAGCAGATGGACAGAGGATCTTGTTCAAAGACTCAATACTGCCATCTTTACTATTCGGACGGTATCTGAAATGAGTAATCTTTAGACACGAAAATCAGTCTACTTTGCTTATTTTCATTCGCTTATATCGTAAGGTATTGTATTTTGGGGTAACTCTTCCCTAGGGACTGATGGCCTTAGCAGTTAAGTCCCATAAGACTTCATTTTTTGAACTCTTCCCATTCTAAAAAGATATTTTTGACTCAGAAACTGGCGGTTCGGGCAATAAGTGGTGAAGTAAGCACGTACGTCGACTACTGTTCTCGTGTCTGGGTATTTTGACATTGGCCTCTCAATAAATATATTCCTTAGTGTCATTTCTTGTTAACAATATTTCCTTATTCCCAAGAGTAAGCAGCTTTCACTCAGTTAATACTCGGCAGAAACCAAACCTGCATTTGGATCGGACTTCCTTAACTCTTGCGCAGAAAGGTGTGCAGTATACTGCTGCATCTATTTTCAATAAACTACCATTGGAATTCAAAAATCTTGGCAGGAATTCATGCGCTTTCAAATAGAAACTGAAGAGTTTCCTCAGGGGTTACTCCCACTATTCTGTCGAGGAGTTCCTTGAAAAATTAGGCTGATTCTTGTTGCATTGTTGATTACGTTTGCTTAAACTAATGGAGTGACATTTTTCGGGTTCATAAATATTTATTTTTATCTGTTATTACTTTTATGTTGCAATTTCATGTACTGACACGTTACATGATCTTGGAGATTTGCTCCATAGTTTGGTCCTACGAAACTTGACGAGCAAATAAGATATCGGGTGATCAAAAAGTCAGTATAAATTTGAAAATTGAATAAATCACAGAATAATGTAGATAGAGTGGTACAAATTGATACACATGCTTGGAATGACATGAGGTTTTATTAGAACCAAAAAATACAAAAGTTCAAAAAATGTCCGACAACTGGCGCTTCATCTGATCAGAATAGCAATAATTAGCATAACAAAGTAAGACAAAGCAAAGATGATGTTCTTTACAGGAAATGCTCAAGATGTCCACCATTATTCCTCAACAATAACTGTAGCCGACAAAGGGGGTAGGGGGACATGCGCAGAGGGCAAGAGGAGATGGATAGAGAAAAGGGGAAGAAGGTTTGGGAGTAATAGAAGACTGGAATAATTACGCAATTGGGCAACGCCGAGTTGTCAGCTAGTTTGGTAATAAACACACCTGTAGAGAAATGCACCGTCTCGGAGATAAACGACTTCGAAAGAACGTCAAAAGGTATGTTGCACGTGTATCAACTAACTCGTGCCTTCGTGAACCACAACGTATGCACGAAGTGTAGCTGTGAACTGTGTTCACGTAAACACAGTCCAAAAGTTTTGGAATCCCTCGAATGACCTCCGCTGCATGTGTGTGTGTGTGTGTGTGTGTGTGTGTGTGTGTGTGTGTGTGTGTATGTGGGGGTTTGCGGGGGTGGGTGCGGTCTGGCTATTCAGTGTGGGTTATAGAATGTTGAATATGAATGTAATAGCTGTCAGAGAGTGGCTGAAAGTTTTGGTGTCCAGGTGATTTGAGCTTTGGTTTAAATGTTTTATGGAGTGGTTCACGGAAATCTGAGTGGAAAGGGTTGGTGGTATTATTATAATTATTAATATACTCTGTTGGAGTGTTAATTTTATCTGACTGTGCAAACAATGAGTTGTTTGGCATGTGTACTTAACAGTTCAACAGTGTTTTCTTTTCTACTTTGGTTTCCTTGTCATGGTAATTTTCTTGGAGGGTTAGGAGGTGTTTTTTATCGTTGATCCTAATTACTTTCATGTCTTCTTGGCAGGTCGGAGTGGCCGAGCGGTTCTAGGCACTACAGTCTGGAACCGCGCGACCGCTACGATCGCAGGTTCGAATCCTGCCTCGGGCATGGATGTGTGTGATGTCCTTAGGTTCGTTAGGTTTAAGTAGTTCTAAGTTCTAGGGGACTGATGACTTCAGAAGTTAAGTGCCATAGTGCTCAGAGCCATTTGAACCATTTTTGATCCATGTCTTCTTCTCTAGAGGTTGGTTTGTGACTGTGTTAACTTTGGTGTCGCGCAAATTGGGATTAGTTTGTCCCACACTTTCAGGCTCTCATGTGTTCTTTGTATACACCGTCAAATGTGCTACCTGTTTGTCCTATGTACTTGCATCACAAATGATACACTAATTGATGTATACCAGCTTTGTGATATATATATATATATATATATATATATATATATATATATATATATATATATATATATGTCTTTTTTCAGTTTTTTTGATGTATTTTTGGACAGAATTCTCTGTTGTGTATGCTATGTTTACGCTCTGTCTTTTGGAAATGTTGGTGATGTTATGTGTGAGTTTGTGTTTTTGTATCACTGTGTACCATATTGCATTTTCTCTTACATTTTACTGATTGTTCTGTGTAGTTGTTATGGTGCTGAGTGTTTGTGACTGTGTTTGGTTCTGTTGCGTTGATTTCTGTGGGTTTAAGTTTTCTGTTTTTATTTTACTTTTAATTTTTTGTTTGACTTTGTTACTATGTTGCTATAATAACCATAATTTTTGGCTATAAGCATTATTATGTCAAGTTGATTTTAGTAGTATTCTTTGTTGAGTGACACTGTGTTGAGTCTATGCAGCAAGTACCGAAGTGCTGCTTGCTTGTGTGAGTGGCCAGAGGGTAGGGGTAGGATAATGGGAGCTGCTTTGGGTTTAAAGTAAATTTTAAACATATGCTTATTGTTTTGTTTTTTGACATTGATACCCATAAAATTAATTTGGTTATTCTGTTCTCTTTCAATCATATTTTTATACACCTTGTTGATATCACTATATAACTTTTCAATTATTGTTTTTGGTTCATCTATTAAGCAAAGGATCTCATCCATAAACACAAACTGGTATAATATATTGTATTCTTTTGCTACTATTTTTTGAAAATGATCTCTTATAAAAATATTTGCTAAGGCTCCTGAAACTGGTGACTCCATTGGCAATCCACCTTCTTGTAAATAAAATTCATGATTGATTTGGAAGTACTTTTGTTCTATTATCAACTTTATTAATGTGAGTATTTCAGTAGTCTGTTCATCAGGAAGTTGACTATATGTTTTCATGTTGTTATCTATGATGTCTATTGTTCCTGGTACTGGTACGTTGGAATACATGCAGTGTCTGGGATATTTATATCTTTTATTTCTTGTATTATCTGTTTTTAATGGTTCTGTTATATTGTATTATGAAATCTTCAGATAGTAATTTTAACATATATCCTGAAAGTTAGCAAGTGGGGAAGTTTCTGAAACCCAGTATTGTGTTCACAGGGAGTTTCTGTTTGTTGATCTTTGGTTCGTTTTGGAGGATAGATGCAATGAGATTAATCTCTGTCATCTTTCTTTTATCCATATTATCCAGTATGACATTTACTTTTTTCAGAGTGTTTTTTTACTATTTTTCTATTTGTTGTGTCTGATTTTAATTTTGTAACATTATTTTGTGAGATGAATTCTTGTCTCTTGTCAATGTATTGTTCTTAGTCGATGAGTACTACTATGTTGTCTGCTTTTGTAAGGATGACATTTTCATTTTGAAGTTTTTTCCTAAGTTTTCTGAATGTTACCGATTCTGTGTTTGTGTTTTTCTTGTGTTGTTGTGCTTTCATGTTTGTTATTATGTTATGGGTTTCTTTTTTTCCTAGTTCTCTAGTTAATCCAATGTTGACACTGCTGTTTCCTCTCCTATCTTCCATTGTCAATACATTTTCAGCTTCTATAATTAGGTTTTGTATGTAATCTTCATCTATTTCTGAATTTACATTGTATTTTAATCTTTTCTCCAAGTATTGCCTTTCTTTACTGTGTCTCTAGAGTTCACTTATCTTGGGTAGAATTTTTGTGCTTTTCTTGTTGGTTGTGTTTATAGTTATTGTGTTGTGACTGGAGTGTTTTGAGTTGACTAATCTTTCTTCTGTGAACTGTTTCCTCCTTTGTACAGAAATTTTTGTGTGACTTTTGACCTTGTCACCGATATGAGAGAAAACGGTCGTATTATTAATGGTGTTTACAACTTGCAAATTGTCTTATATAATGCGTAATGTATAGGGATTTGATTTCGAATTTTAGCCATATTTTTGGGCATTGGATTTTGAGCGCTGAGTGAACTGCTTCTAATCTTCACAGTGATATATTTGTGGACTAGATGATTACATTTGAATATAGTTCTGAATTTTATAGGCTTCATGGTTTCCTGAACGTTCAGGTGAAGTCTTCTGAATTTTTGATATAGACCTCATGGAAATGCCTGGCATGGCGTAAATAAGTTTGTTTCCATGGCCATCGTCCACAGCAAAAATAGAAATATGTTTTGTAAACAAAAATCATCTTTCCTTGCTGCAGTGTAAACTGTCTTTCTTACAGTACAGTATTTTACTTCTCCTGGACGCATTTCGCCTTTTACTTTAAGGTATCTTCAGTGGATCACTTGTTTACGTAAAAAACGAGACATGAACTGCTTTACAATCTACAAATGTCGCATAGAAAAACACAGCTGTATCATTTTAGATCCCACTGAAGATACCTTAAAGTAAAAGGCGAAATGTGTCTGGGAGAAGTAAAATACTCTACTGTAAAAAAAGATAGTTTTTATTTAGAAAACAAACACCCTGTTCTGTCATACCAACAAGTGATGTAGCGAATGACCAGCGGGCAGTAAACAAGGTCTAAGTTCCAATTTTATTGAATTGGAAGAACTCCTGAAACTACTGAACTCCTGAAACAATTAAGTACAGCAACTTTTGCTCTTCGAATAATTACTAGTGTTGAAATTTTGCTTATTTCCACTCAGTAATTTGTAACAGAATAATTTTCTGGGGTAGCTCAGCACTAAAAAAGAAAATATTGATTGCACAAAATCAAGCAATAAGAATAACATGTAGTGTTCGTTATGGTCGTCATGTAAGTACCTATTCAAGGAGTTTGGCATTTTAATTGCACCGTCACAATACTTATATTCACTAATAAAATTCGTCTTTTATCTATTACACTTCGAGAACAGAGATGTCGATACCTACAAAACTAGATGAAAAAATGACCCTTATTTCCCATTATTAAAGCTGTTAGTGGCTCAGAAAGGAGTACAATACGCAGGAACAAAAATGTGTGATCATTTCTCTAACAACACTAAACGTGTGAGAAGTTGCAAAGCAAATTTTAAATTTAACATCAAATACTTTCTCCTGGGCAACTCTTTCTAGTCACTGCACGATATTTTATTTAAAGCTGATACCCCGTATAGAAAAGGAATAGTTTTTAAGTTATTTACATAGGTAAAAAACAAAACAGTATGTTCATCAAAGTTAACACTAATCGTGTACAAAGTTAATATATCTTCTATAAAAGAATAGTTCAAATGATATACGAAACTTGTAGCTAAAAAACTAACAATAAACCAGTATTAAACAAATAAGGGAAAGCTGAAAAGTGCGAAGACTATATGAAAGGTTACAGCAGGGAAAAGAAGACAAGGAATAGGAACTAGAGGAAGATAAGATGGAAGACATTATGCTGTGAGAAGAATATGCCAGAACACTGAGAGACTTGAAGTAGACACGAAGGTTCCTGGTGTAGACGACATTACGACAGAGTTACTAAAGTCCAAAGGTGAGACAGCCACGATAGAACTATTCCACCACATGCGAAAGATATGGGAGAGAGGCGAAATACCCTTATACTTCACAAAAAACGTAGTAATTCCTTTTTTAAAGAAATCAGGTACTGGGAGGTACGAATATTGCAGTACTAACTGTTTAATACGTAGAGGTGGTTAAATACTTTACAGAGAAACGAAAAACTGACAGGAGACAACCTAGGAGGCTATCATTTTGTGTTCTGGAAAATGAAGAAACACGCGAGAGAATGCAAACACTACCACTTATGTTACAAGAAAGACTGAAGAAAGGCAAAGCTATGCCAAAATTTCGCAGATTTAGAGAATGTTTTTGATAATGTTGAGTGGAATACACTGTTTGAAATTCTGAAAGTAGCAGGGTTGAACTTGAATCGAAAGTTTATCTAGAGGTCGTACAGAAACAGGAGTGCATATATGAGATTAGAATTATGTGAAGGGGAAGCAGCAGTTGAGAAGGTAATATAACAGGGTTGTGTCTTCAAGCTGTACATCGATGGAAACCAAGAAGAAATTTGGAAAAGAAGTAAAGCTTTGGGAGAAATAATAAAAGATTTTGAGGCCTGCTGACGACATTGTAATTCTGTCAAGGAATGCAAAGGACTTAGAAGAGCAGCGGAACGAAATGTGTAGCGTCATGAACACTAAATCACGGGTAACGGAATGTTGTCAAATTACATCAAGCGATGATAAGGAAATTAGATAAGGAAATGAGATAATAAAACAGTTGATAAGGTTTGCTATTTGGGCATCAAAATAACGGATGAGGGTCTAAGTACAGAGGATATAAAACGGCAAGGCAAAGAAAAGTTATTCTGAAGAAGAGAAATCTGTTAGCATCAAATGCAAATTTAAGTTCTAAGAAGTCTTTACTGCTGTGAAACGACGACAACAAACTGTTCAAGCAAGAAGAGAATAGAGGCTTTTAAAATTTGGCGTTACTTAAGAATGGTGATAAGACGTGTAGATCGAGTAACTAATGAGTAAGTGCTAATTCGAACTGGGCCAGAAATAAATTAATAGCACAAAGAGACTGAAAGATGCGATCGTTTTATAGGACGTATCCTGAGGCATTATGGAATCGTCTGTTTTGACATGGAGGGAAATACTGGAGCTAAAAATTATGGGGAGAGACGAAAGACCGAATGTCGTAAGGAAGTCCAAATCGAGCAATGGTGCAGTAACTGGACGAAGACGAAGAAGCTCGCATAGGATAATGCAGCGTAAAGAGCTGCATCGTACAACTCTTCGGATTGCAAATCACAATAAATAGATTTTTGCCCCCAATTACGTGAATATAACGTGTAACTCAATTTTATTTCATCAATTTAACCACTAACAGATGTTATCTACTTTGATTTTTAGAGCTTTATCTGACCAAGATAATAAAAATTACTCAAAGCACTAAAACTATCCTTCGTAGCTGTCTTTAGATATCTCCACTGAAGAGCAAGGAAAAACCGATGTTTAGGAATAAGTCTCTCCACTAGAATATAAAAATAAAAGTTCAGGGACACTACCTAATACTGCTTGAACATTGAAGAAAATGAGCAGTATGTATTTACCATTGTTTCCGCTTTGTGGAAAGAGTAAGGCAACCACTATTCCAATTTTTGACCACCGTTAGAACAGCGACAATCACAGCTGACAGTTAGTCCCCATAGCAGGGGTTGACTTATCGAAACTGTCCAGAAATTCAACATAAACCATTATGTCTTTCGTAAGAAAATAATATGCGTCGTATTATAAACTTAGTCTTCTGGATAGTATACCAGAATTTAGTAGGTCGGTGTATGCCACACAGTAAAATGTAACAGCACACCGACTGGGAAAGTGTGATTCTCGAAATTCAAGAATGAGGCATCCCACGGGAGGGAATGACCACATTGGAGCATGGGGTCGGGTGAAACATCAAAGCATGCATTGAAAATTGTACAGAAACGTGACAGACCAAGTTTAAAAGGTATTATGGTTCAACTCAAGATTAGTATAAGGAACGTAAAACAGGATCACAAAAATAGCAGTAAGTGAGCTACATTATTACTACCTCAATGTGTGTCAGACTTTGGGACTATCCCGGCTGCTCAACTGTTTCACTTAAACGCCTGAGTCGTTTGACGAGGGAGTATATCAGAAAATGAAGTTTAGAAGAGCTTTGTTAAAAATTTATAGGTAAAGCTCTCTGTCCACAATATTACGGTACGAGTTCGTAATAAGATACAGCAGACCAGTGACGACTAGAACCTCTCTTTCTAACTACTATATCTTTTTGTAACACGCTAAATTTCATTTAACAAAGTACAATTTTGGTGGTTTTATTCTTCAAACTTTTGTAAATACACACACTTATTTCACTGTTTCAGAAATACTGCGCTATCGTACGCACACAGTCCTAAACAGTATTATTATTTTTAATTCAGATCCGCTAACGGTTAATTTTCCCCCAAAGAACTGGGCTCTGCATTGCGGTGTCCGTAGAAATGCGGATTCCACTGCGAACCTTGCAGAACTAGCACTCCTGAAAGAAAGGATATAGCGGAGACATGAGCTTCTGTAAAGTTTGGAAGGTAGGAGACGAGATACTGGCAGAAGTAAAGCTGTGAGTAGCGGGCGTGAGTCGTGCTTCGGTAGCTTAGATGGTAGAGCACTTGCCCGCGAAAGGCAAAGGTCCCGAGTTCGAGTCTCGGTCGGGCCCACAGTTTTAATCTGCCAGGAAGTTTCATTGTGTGTTATGTTTTGTTCTTGTATAGAATTACGTACTTTTTTATTTTGTTTAGATAACATGTGTGTCGGCGAGTACTGAAACCGCCACAGACGATACTTATTAAATATCAAACAGAGATGAGAATAGGTGACTAGTATAAATAGTAAAAAAAGAACATTAATTTCTCTGTCGTCTTCTTGGAGTTACGTGAGTAGGATAGCCTGTGACGTAATATAGGAACGCTAGCGTAGCATTCTTTTGTCAAGATTGTGAGAGGGACGCCATTAGACATAGCCTTGGAAAGGTGTGTAATTAATTGATTTGTTTAAATGTTTTGAATAGAGTTACTTATGGAACCTTGCATTATGATTTGCAATAAGCTTGCCTGGTATTTTATCCCATCCCTTTAAGACATTTTCAGTTATTTAAATATTATTCGTGGTGCAGAGCTGCGCTATGAACGAACGATCCGCTGCCGCGGCGCATTCAAACTGCATTAAATGAAATCTATCATACCGCAAAGAAGCGGGCAGGTAATAGTTGAGTAAAACTGTTTCTTTCAGCTTTCTGAATTGCAGAGCAGAGCAGCAGATTTTATGATGTGTTTTACAGGTTGACTCGGGCTGCTGATAATATATTACTAACAGTGCAAAAAGATAATTTACCTTCATAACATAAAACAAATCTTTCTCTGCATAGTTCTGGTCTGGCAAACCTTATAGTAAAAACATCTTTATCTCCGATAATAGTCTCATGTTCTTATGTTAGTCGTTTTACTTATTGGTGTTTTACTGTTAACAAAAATCCACTGCAAAATTTTGATGTTGAACAATCATTGCGTACTGTAACATCAGTATTGATAACAAAGTAATTTTCATTAACCTTTTCAATAACTATAAAGTAAGGAAAATATGTTGAATATGTGAGTTGCAGTAACGAAAAAATGTTCCTTTAATAGAAAGCCAGATCCAGAAGAATAAGAACATAATATATTTTGTTTTGTTGAAAATTAATGATCCAAAGAAAGTCACAGCACAGCATCACTAAAAGGTACTTCTGGGCTCTTTTCGTAGTAACATATTTTATTTCATATATTAGTTGTTATGCGGGTAATAGTAAAACAAAGCAAATAATAACAGAGCCAGCGAAACAGTGCGTGATACGTACCAGATAGGGTTGATAGAAGAGAGAGAGAAGATCCAACGGAGAGCAGCGCGCTTCGTTACAGGATCATTTAGTAATCGCGAAAGCGTTACGGAGATGATAGATAAACTCCAGTGGAAGACTCGGCAGGAGAGACGCTCAGTAGCTCGGTACGGGCTTTTGTTGAAGTTTCGAGAACATACCTTCACCGAGGAGTCAAGCAGTATATTACTCCCTCCTATGTATATCTCACGAAGAGACCATGAGGATAAAATCAGAGAGACTGGAACCCACACGGAGGCATACCGACAATCCTTCTTTCCACGAACAATACGAGACTGGAATGGATGGGAGAACCGATAGAGGTACTCAGGGTACCCTCCGCCACACACCGTCAGGTGGATTGCGGAGTATGGATGTAGATGTAGATGTAGATATGCTCAATAATGTTCATGTCTGGGGAGTTGGTGGCCAGCGGAAGTGTTTAAACTCAGAAGAGTGTTCCTGGAGCCACTCTGTAGCAATCCTGGACGTGTGGGGTGCCGCATTGTCCTGCTGGAATTACCGAAGTGCGTCGGAATGCACGATGGACATGAGTGGATGCAGATGATCACATGATCACAGAGGGTGCTTACGTACGTGTCACCTGTTAGAGCCGTATCTAGATGTTTCAGGAGTCTTATATCACTCCAAATGCATACGCCCAGCACCAATACAGATCTTTCACCAGCTGGAACGGTGCCCTACCGACAGGCAGGGTCATGAGGTTGTCTCCATACCCGCACACGTCCTTCTGCTCGATACAATGTGAAACGAGATTCGTCCGACCAGGCACACGTTTCCAGTAATCAACGGTCCAATGTCAATCTTGACGGGCCCAGGCGAGGTACAAAGCTTTGTGTCGTGCAGTCATTAAGGGTACTCGAGTGGGCGTTCCAAAGACCGTATCAATCATGTTTCATAGAATGGTTCGCACACTGACACTTGTTGGTGGGCCAGCATTGAAATCTGCAGCAATTTCGGAAGGGTTGCACTACTGTCACGTTGAACGACTCTCTTCAGGTATCTTTGCTCCATTTCTTGTAGGATCTTTTTCCTACTTCAGAGATGTCGGAGATTTGATGTTTTACCGGATTCCTGATATTCAATGTACTTTCGTGAAATGGTCGTACGGGAAACTCCCAACTTTATCGCTACCTCGGAGGTGCTGTGTCCCATAGACTGTAACACCGTATTCAAACTCACTAAAAACTTGTCAACCTGCCACTGTAGCAACAGTAACCGACCTAACAACTGCGCCTTGTCTTATATAGGTGTTGCCGACGGCAGTGCATTAATTATGCCTGTTCACAAATCTCTGTATTTGAACACGCATACTTACAGCTATTTTCTTGGCGCTTCGGTGTATTACTTACTATCAGGAATGAAGTACTCTAGGGATAAATACTAGGAACATTCTAGTCGTTTGGTGGTGTTTATGTGGAGAGAGGAAGTGGAGGAGGAGAGGTACAGACAGAGATGGAAGGAGAAATGGACAGGGAGAGGAAAGAGGAGGATATGGACAGAGGGAGGGGATGGAGGAGATAGAGGGAGGAGGAGGAGGTGGACAGTGGAGGAGAGACAGGGAGAAGTGGTGGAGAAGAGATGGAGAGAAAAAGAAGAGAGGAAGAGATGGACAGGGAGAGGGGTAGGAGGGGATGTAAGGAGACACAAGGGAGGAGGTGATGACCAGTGGGGGGGGGGGGATGGAGAAGGAGCAGATGGACAGACAGGGGGAGGGGGAGAGGCAAAGAGAGGTAGAGAGCTGGGGAAGGAGAATATGGATTAATAGAAGAATGGAATAAATACATAAGGCGGGATCACAGCTAATGATTCTCACTGACTCCAAACTTTGTTCCACACGAGTTCCCCGTAGCAGAGTGTGGATCGTCGTTTGTTTCAGTATCGTAACAAACAAAAAAGCCCCACCTGTTCCCAGCAAATGAAAACTTCTGTCTTCCACTATACGTTTCGAACAGACATTCGCGAAATTTAAAACGAAGAGTCGGATGATATGGATTTCTAGACAAGGACGGTGTACCTATGTCTCAGAGGACCTGAGTCGCCCTTTTTGTTACGAATTATCAGCCGCCCTTCTCCATCACATCGGCTGTATGGTTACATAAATGCACCTTTATCTTTGTGGTGTTTGTGCGTGACAACACGGATGTTGCGACGCGATAACACGTACCGTTAAAAAGCTGATAACGACGCTGTAATCAACAGAGACACGGTGAAAAATACACAGTCGCCCGTATATAGAACCAATTGTATTTGCCACGAAGACCATGAAATTCCGGTGTGCATCTAAGAATAGGCGATTTATTTCTATTGTGTGAAGGAAAAATATTAACGGTGAAGTACAAGTCTGGATGAAACGGCAGTCCGCAAATACACGGGAAATCTTTCGATGTAGGTGAGGATATATCCCATTCAACACTAGTTACTCAAGCGTTAAGCGTAATCAAGATAATGGAGCATGCCAACTGATGAATGTGTAGGAAGGTTTTGGAGCAAGATTAATCACGAGACATCTCGCTGAGAACAGTGTCCAAAACGTAGAAAAGGAGTAATATAATTCTTAACACAGGATAGGCACATAAAACAGGGCAAGATTAAAAATTAGTAGCAAAAGTAATAGCTTGTGGTGATTTATATGAACGCGAATTTAACTACAGTCATCAGGATTTGTCCATGAAAGTATGTTATTCTTTGTGCGGTTGACTCCATAACAATGAAATAGGAATTTCAGCTGAGTTTGTATCACACACATTTTGCACATTGAAGATTCATTATCATAGTGTTGCGGTTGCATTAATCTTCACTAGAATAGTTACTCTGTATTGTTGTTCGTCATGTCACAAATAATTCATGCTTTCTCAGGATTTCGTACAGTAACTTTTCTTTTCAGCGTGAAGTATAGCCACGACAGCCACGTATAAATCTGATACTGTTCTAATAGTCATATCGTACTTTGGAAAGCTTATTGGAAATAGTAGAATAATACACTGCTGCGAAAAAATGCAACACCCTTAAAGACTGCGTCCTGTGGTATCAGGGTATAATATGTGCATACTGAATGGTTATGGTATTAGTGATTCATTTGTCACGCTAAATGGAGATCAGAAGCTGTTCAGGAGACCTTTTGAGGTGAAGAGTGTTTGCAACATTCATTCTACGGTACAACCACACCCCAACGGCGAATGTATATTCCTGTGGAACAGCTTCAGTCATCTGAATGCAATCTGAGCCTGTAGAACGCTGTATGGATGTATTGACGGAAACTGCTCGTGTGGGACACAGTATATCGGTGGTGTTTCACTGCTTTTAATACTGGTCTGTGGAACAGTAGCACGTCTGTAGACTGGAATCTGGATATCCGCATAGTACAGGCGCACCTGAAGATTGACGCACTGTAGGAGCAGCAGTTGCAGTCCATACGTTACCAAGGGGCGAAATCTGCCTACATGTCGCAACTACTGCGTTATCTGGGACCATTGGGAACCGCCTGCTTGCAGCAGGTCTGAGAACACGTTGAGTCTGGCCAGGGTACCTCTGGGACAACGGTGCCACCAATCGTGGCTAGTCTGGTGTCGTGAAAGTCGACTTGAGAGTGGAGTGGCGTTCTGCTGTCTTCAGTGACGAGAGTAGGTTTTGTATATGTCCGATTGTTGGTCACAAACGTCGCACAGCTCCTATCCCAGACCTCAAGATCGGTGATGGGGGCTGACATATGTTACAAAGTCACAACTTGTGATCACATTAGCTGTTTATGAAGAGTAAAATAACCAGAGCCCACGAAACTGCACAGACTGTTATCTCCGAAGTACTGTCATTTCTCCTGCAGGAATGTGATGTGCTTTTTCAACAGGACACTACACGTTCACGTACGGCTGCTGCTACGCAGTGGGCTCTTCATGGTGTATAAAAACGGCCGTGAGCAGCAAGATCACAAATCTCTCGCCTGCTGAACATGTATGGGACGTGAAATGGGAACTTGCACGTCCTCTAAGGCAAGCAAGAGCCATTGTTCAATTGCAACGAAAGGCGCAAGACGGTTGCACAGTCTATCGCAGGATGCCGTTCTCACGTTTATGGTCGTCTGCAACAATGATGAGCTACCTGTCACTTCACTTGTCAGTAAAGTGACCTTACCCTTGATGGTTTTGCATTTTTTTGCTGGAGCTGTAGTTCATGCCAAAGTGAAAACATGACTAGGAAACGAGTTGATGGTAGTCCTCATATTATTTCGCTGGTTTATTTCAACTGAGGTATTGTTGTTGTTGCTGCCATAGTCCGAAGACTAGTTTGATGAAGCCCTCTATACCAGTCTCTTCTGTACAAGCCTCTTCATCTGTACACAACGCCTGTGATCTACAACCATTTGAACCTGCTTACTGATTTCATATCTGGATCTCCCTCTACGGTTTCTACCCCGTATACTTCTCTCCATTACCAGACCGACAGTTCCTTGCTGCCTTAGGATGAGTCAATGGGTCCCTCATTTTAGTCAACTTGTGTCACCACTTCACTTTTTCTCCTATGATATTCATTACCTCCTCATCAGTTATTTTGACTACCCATGTAAACGTCAGCATTCATCTGTAGCACAAGATTTCTAAATCTTTTATTTCATTCTTGACTGAACTATTCAGAGTCCGCATTTCACTTGTTTTTGACATTTAAATTGATATTATATATTAAAAATTCCTCTTCTGCAGAGATACTGTTTCTAGTCTATATTTTATATGCTCTCCATTTCAACCATCATCAATTACTTCGGTGCTTTAATAAAAATAGAAGTCATCTAGCACTTTCAGTGTCTAGTTTCTCAGTATAATTCCCCCAATATCAAAAAATTTTGTTTGACTACATTCCATTTCCCTTGTCTTACTTTCTTTTTATGTTCGTCATATAATCGCTGTTCAAGATACTGTCTATTCCCATCAACTGTTCCTCGAAATCATTTTACTTCTCTGACAGAGTTACAACGTTATCAGAAAACCTTAATAATTTTATTTGTTCTCCCTGAACATTAATTCTCTTCCCAGATTTCTCTCAAATTAAATAGTAGCTGGGATAGGCTACAATCATGTTTCACATCTATCTCAACTATGATTTCCTATGAATATACTTCCACTTAATAATTGGAGCATAGTTCAAAATTCCAAGAACAATAGTCCAGTCAAAGTTATTCAAAAGTTTCTCCAAACCTACAAATGTCATAAATGTATCCAGAATGAATTATTGGTCTACAGCGGAACGAGTCCTGATTCGAAACTTGCTGACGGACCGCCACTCGAACTTGGGACCTGTGCTATAACTGTCTGACTTCCTTCGACCTGTCTTTTAAGATCAGAACAGTCGGTATTACCTCGTGTGTTGCTATATTTCATACAGGCTAATAAATGAAGACTACAAACAAATACTAAAATACATTCGGAATTGGTACACTCGATAGAAATGAACCCCTAGGTTGATATGTTCTTGTGGGATGTGTGGATGCTAAAAGAATATCTCACAAAGTGCGAACTCGGACACACATTGGAGATGGAAAGTAGGGAGAAATAGGAAGGACTCTATTGTCTTAATTCCAGAGGCATCGATGGCGTGACAGCTCATCGCATTTCCTTACTGGCAGCTCTAGCTGACACCTGGTTTTTCAGGTAGGTGCTTTGCGCTGTTCCTGTTATTCCTCATATTGTTTACTTTGGTTTCTCGATTTTGTATAACCTCTCGTGTTTAGAGTTTATGTTTTCGTTTATTCTTATAGCGTCTTTGTTGAGAAGGACAGCTGATTACATATTCCTAATATATATAAAGACAAGAAAAGGAAGGACTGAATTGCAGGAACTACAGACGCAAGAAAGACAGCTGACGACAGATACTTGGCGATACGCACGAGGCACACACACACACACACACACATGCTCACTGACGGAAAAGTTGCTACAACACAAGGAATTGTGCAACATAAACGAAAGTTGGCAAGCGTGTCTCCATATCTGAAAACCGATGTCTGTTATAATTCCATGCCAGGTGCATAAGAGTGGCGCTAGAAAGGCCACTATGAGGATGCAAATAGGGTTTGTTTCAAGTACACGCTGTAAGTGCTGTGAGCGACCTTTGAGACTGGACGTGATGACTCAGTATTAGTAAAGAATGCCTTTAAGGTGACGAAGACGCCATTATCAGCCTGTCTCTAACTTTGAACGAGTTCTTGTAATAGGGCTAAGAATAGCAAAATATTCCTTGTGCAATACTGAAGAGAGACTTGGCAGAAATGTAGTCACTGTCACGAAAATGTACGGTCGCAAGAAGACCGAGTTCTGGACGGCCACATGCACTACTGAGAGGGAACACCATCGTGTTCTGCGTTTGGCTTTGGTGTATCATAAGGCACCTGCGGCAACAATCTGAGCAGCAGTTGGCACCACAGTGACACAACGAATTGTTACAAATCTATTGCTTCAAGGACAGCTCCGAGCCAGACACCTTGTAGCGTACAGTCACTGACCCCAAATCACCGCCAATTGCGACGTGGTGTCAGGCGAATGCTTATTGGAGGGCAGGATGGAGGTCTGTCATGTTTTCTGATGAAGCTGAATCTGCCAGGGTTCGGGCAATGGCAGTGTATAGGTTAGTAACTAGCTAGTAAGTAGCCTGTCAGTGGCCTAGATACATTCCAGCTACACCTGCAGCTATGGTCTGGAGTGCGATTTCGTATGACAGCAGGAGCACTCTCGTGGTTAATCCACAGAAATTGACTGTAAATTTGTCCGTCATTCTGGTGATTCGACCTGTTGCACTGCCATTCATGAACAGTATTTTAGGTGGTGTTTTCCAACACGATAACGCTCGACCACATACCTCAGTTGTGGCCCACCATGATCTTCAGAGTATCGACAAGTTGACTTTGCCTGCTCGATACTAGATCCCTCCAATCATGCACACATGGCACATCATTGGACGACAACCACAGCGTCATTCACAAACAGCATTAACCGTCCCTGTGTTGGCCGACCAAGTGCATCAGGCATTGAACGCCATCCCACATACAGACATCTGACACCCGTCCAACACGATATATGCACGTTTGCACGCTTGCATTCAACATTCGGACAGTTACACCGGTTACTAATGGATCTGCATTTCACATTTGCAGGGGCTTATCTGGCACTTGCATTAACTTGTGATCTTGCACAGTTAATCACTGGAATACTTTATCTTGATAAACGTATTCCCGAAATTTAGTTACTCTACATTAATTATTTTTTTTGGTTTTGTAATTTTCCGTCAGTGCAAATTAGAAGAGGAATGGACCATTTAGTGCCATACCTGTTTAAAAAATTATATGTTTAAAACGCCACAGGAGTTTTCTCTTACACAAAACGCGTTGCGTGACTGCATTAAAAATACCTGCTTTGTAGGGCGAAAAGAGACTTTTTAATAACTGTAGTATATGAAAATGCTGCAGAAAATAGCTATTCTAATATATATTTCTCTCTGAATTGTCTCTGGTGGTAACTATAGAAACAAAGTTACATAGCATCAGACGATTATTAGAAAATCTAAAACAGTTATGTTGTGAATTTAGTAGACAAAGAAATGCTGAGAAAAGCATGAGAGAAATTGGAAGGCTGTTGCCTGTAAACGATGTAGTCAGTTAGTGTGATGTATTTCTTCATATATGTGATAGTGCTGTACGTGGGGATATAAGTTGCGAACTTTCTAGTAACGTGTAGCGTATGAGTATAATTCGTCGGTATCGGCGAGTCTTTTCGCGTCACTGTGCTTGTGTTATGAGTCACCATGACGCTGCACTTCAAGCGTTATAAAGCGGGCGGTAGTCGCACATCCCGATATAGACGCCGTGGGATATTTGAAGCAGCGATACATCCAGCCAACTGCAGAGACATCTGGTATGTAATGCCCAACACGAAATCATTTACTGCATGACGTGAATAACTAAGTGTTTTAAGAGCAGTAACTAGCCACAAAATTGCTTTAAATCTTTTATTTAAAGAAACATCCTTGGCTGATCTGTAATCAAAAATATATAGTCATTCAGTGATTAGAGGCATACCTGTTGATGAAGTTTAAGATTATTGTTTAACGTAACGCCGATGACGAGATCATTAAGGATCGAGTCGTTGAGACTCTTCAGACTTTCATGTCTCTTACATAATTGTATTTCAGAACGAAAGAAAAGTATTTCTAAAAGTGAAATAGTCCCCCCCCCCCCCCCCCCCCCAGTATCATTTATAGAAAGGACTCAATTAATGTGATACGGCTTCGCATACGGCAAAATCGTATTACTGTGCATTCGCTTAATGCAGTTCATTGTAGATGCACTGTATTTTCAAATTCAAACTTTTGCAGTTATTCACTGCTAGAGAAGAAATTGTTGTGGTTGGCAGGAGAGCCAACCGTGCTTTTCTAAAGGAGGCCGAAATGCACGCGTCTCAGCTCACACAGGCCGGCGAGAGGTCTGGAACAGGACAAGGGAATTAGAATTGAGAAAAACGGACGTAGCTGGTGGAACACTTAACTTTAATCCATTTATGGAGAACGTCGCTCTTTATGGTACATGATTCACAATATCAATAGCACGGATACTGGCGCCTTGCTAGGTCGTAGCAAATAACGTAGCTGAAGGCTATGCTAACTATCGTCTCGGCAAATGAGAGCGTAGAAGTCAGTGAACCATCGCTAGCAAAGTCGGCTGTACAACTGGGGCGAGTGCTTGGAAGTCTCTCTAGACCTGCCGTGTGGCGGCGCTCGGTCTGCAATCATTGATAGTGGCGACACGCGGGTCCGACGTATACTACCGGACCGCGGCCGATTTAAAGGCTACCACCTAGCAAGTGTGGTGTCTGGCGGTGAGACCACAGAAATGATTGTGCGTTGATAAACACATTTACGTTAAGAAAGGGATTTTTCAACCTAATCGTTGTGGATCTCAATTTGTTCGATACATTAAGACTCCAGTATTGGTGTTCTCGTAACAAGAAATGTGTTCGTAACATGGCGTAACACCTGTTTATGGGAAGACAATCTCTTCATTCAACAAAACGTTCTTTCTTTCAGACCATTTTTTGAGGGAAGAAAGTGAAAAAAAACTCGAATCTGAGGACTAAGAAAGGTGAAAAAGTTTTTCAGAGATGAGTTCTTGCTCTGTTTCAATCTCAAAAGCACAGGTGTGAACAGGCTCAATGTTCCGAACCTCCCACATTATGTTAATCATCCAGCACATTGAGTTATGGGAGGGAGGCATATTTTTCCATTTTCAAATACTCAATCACTTGAACTAAACAAAAGGCATTACTTTTATTTGTTTTTGTATTACATCATGAACTCTAATGGTGGGGAACTGACTTCATATTTCTTTCTTCTGGGTGTGACGATGGACCCATGAGTCATCAACAGTCATACAAAGATACCAGAAGTCATTCAATTTAACCTCAAGAGAGGACGAGTCGCTCCTCCCTGTTCTCCATATTTAAGGGTTGATTTTTTACCCAGTACATCGTATTTATGAGATTACAGGAAGTTATCAGCATGAGCAGGCATTGATAGAAGCGTGAACATTGTTAATGTGTGTGGGATCTTTATGGCAACTCTCCTTCAAATAGTATTTTTCTGGAGTTTCGAACAAGCAGGCTGTTGGTCATTTGACAGTAAATCTTGCGGTGGACGTTTGGGACTTGAAAGCAATGTGCAGCTATTAGAGAAAGGAACATCTCGAAGCACTTGCTGCAGACGGAATGCTGGACCCAAGAAGTTCTCCCACGGTGTGGAAACAATGCGTTTCTGTCGGTGGGGCAGAAGAACAGCATACCTGGACAGAGACCGGGGGCGCAAGAGAAAGAACTCTAGGTCGCCCAGCCAACGCGCTATGACAGCATCGTAAAAGGCCTTTGTGAACAGGGATGGCGCCCATAAAAGTTCGTAAGTTTCCATGTTCACTTTGAACAAGGTTCTGCCAACGGAGCTGTAACATTTATCGTGACTCTGAAATGATGTCTGGTGGGACAAAAATGTACTTCTCTTTGTAAAGCCAGGGCTCTGGTCAGACGGGCCATAATCTTTAGGCTGTTCAGGTAATGATCTACATTACTAATGTGTTGTTCACTTTGGAGCTTTATGGAAACTCAAAATAATACGCTACCCAAAGTGGCCATGGGAAATACCAAGTCAGCAGTACAATGTCTCCTCCTCTCCTGTAAACAGAGGAATATTGTTAACTTTGATTAGGATGGGCTGATGATAGACCAGATGAGTTAGAGTGAAGACATGGAGCTCATGGAGTCTTGTGATTGGCGCGAAACCCTTGTGGAGCTAGTTGCGGGAGTGCTTTTGGGAGTTAACCAAGGTTTGTCGATACTTGGTCTTACGATTCAGATGGCTGTCTGGAGGCGATCTTCAAGTTCAGATTCCGGTCTGGAGAGAATACTGGTCTTGAGTTTCGTTATGAGTGCGAGGCACCTGGCACACTTGTCGTGACTATGACTCCGCTCAAGCACTGGCCTTGACTGGGGAGCCTACGGTAAAGGGCTAGCTGTACCTGCAGCCTGGCCTCAGTCACCTCGAACAACTCGCTGTGCCATGGGCAGTCTTATTCTTGACAAGTCTCCCACTTTGACATTGATCTCCAAGAGCGCACCACTTTCTAAGTGATTCGAATTGGTCTGTGGTAAGACCAGCGAACGAGAGGGTCACACGCTGGTATCTGCGGATTTCAGGGTTCCACAAAACAGATCGCTATCCTCGACACTGCATATTTTGTGCCCATCATAGGGAACTACAGGCGTACCACGTCGCTGCTCCACAGATGTATGAACCATGACCGACACCTGAGACAGCACCGCACATAGAGAAAAGGGATATTGTATTGCTGCTCTGGCTTGTTAGAGCAAACCAGATCACAGTCTCACCACCTGATCTGAGTTGCACTGATGTAGTATAATTTCTGCGTAGAATAAATCCACTGGTGTCTATTCGGTGTTAGATAACTTCAGATTGCGGAATCAATATTTTGAGTCACAATAAATAGTTTAATCGGTCAAACCTTTGTCTTTGCCAACTAGCCGCCATAAAGGGTTGTTAATTTTGCCTTACATATTTGTGGTGCCAACAGATAATGCTTTATTTCTGTTATGATGTTTAACATGTATTTTTGGTCAGTTTTAACAAATGAACTTGTACCATAATCCATAATGTATGTATAAAAGATCAATCCCATGTTGATATATTAACTACCCATCAACAATTGACAAAATAATGACAGGGGCACCATTTCGTTAACACTCCTTCAGCATCCAGATTCATTTAGATTCAGATAGCTGTGATAACCTCTAATGCAGGCTAACAACAACAAACACAATTAATGGGCAAAATCAATTTAGCAGACGCACTGGTCATGTGGTCAAGTGGAAGGTTTACTAATTAAAGTGTTTTCTGTCAGGGTGGTAACTCAGAACTGTAATGTTGTTTCTTTAATTTGCTCTGCAAGCGGTGCTGCTATTCAAGACCATAAAAGTGGGTTAAAACCTGTGAGCTATCAGAGGAAGTTATCCTTGCATTACTGCGCAACTGTTTCACCAGGTATCTCGTCTAGCTTACCAAATTCCCAACCAGACTAACATTAATTATAATCTTTTAATAGTCATATGAAAACCGGTGATTAAATAAAAAGAAATAAATCAGTTTATATTTGGAAATTTATTTTAACATTGATCATTGAAATTTCAGCATATTAAACTTGATTCATAACTGAACTGGTGCCTTATTTAGGATTGTGAAAATGTGATTTTGTAATCTTACAGAACACATCAAATATGGAGCCAAGATTGGGAGACTGCATACAACACTGCATTCATAAAATAACACACGAAGAACGTTGAAACATATGCAAGAGGAAATTAACCACAACCAACCGATTCAATTTTCACCCAAAGAAGTTACATTCGTAGCGCAATCCTGTCCGTCATGTAATTACCACACACTGGTATACTAAATTCATACTAATTCTCTGTGAAATCTTCCCGAAAAGAATAGCTGAGGGCTACTTTGATGATTACACCACATGCTTCACGTGCTCAGCTTGGTTTACGCAAAGAGTGTAACTCCACAATAATTTTGATAATTAAAATAAATTAGACCGAAAAGCAATTTACAAAAGAAAAACCTCAAACTGGTTACTATCGTCTTACTATTAACCTGATAGGTCAAACACTTGTATAAGCATGTGGTACTGGTCTAACAAAGTACACCCCACGTGTGTTGAACATAAAGAAAAGTTGCTATATTGAAAAATATTGTCAAGACGAGACGTTATAATCTCACTCACATTTGCATTTAAGACTGATGATCTTAGTTAGAGTTACTGATCAACACATGGTTCCACTTTACTCACAAAGTAGTGACAAAGCAACTACCGGAATATATTCTGAACTTCACACTCGAATTACACTGCGTAGCAATTTAAGATAACATTAGATATTTTAGGGCTAAATCTGAAATAAAGGTGATCAAATTTTCAGTTAGGCTGATCTTAAGAAATCCATTGTCCTACGGACTCAGCAGACACGCGCTTAGCCGGAGATCTTACCACTTCAGACGCTTGCCGCGGACAGACTGACCTCCTGGGCTCCTACCGAGCGTGCTAACAGATACAAACGGAAGTGACCAGAGAGGCAGCTTCCTATACCAACATGACAAGGGACGGACAGGACCATACTAAGAATAGAAACCTCTCTGCTTTTAGAAAGCGTAGCTACCTGTTCCGACGTTGGTCCTACTGTTCTCTAGCAGACAGGCTTGTCTGCTACCATCCAGCATGCAACTAGAAATACATTTGCTCATTCATCCTCTCACACAGAAGGGAAGGGGGATGACAGTATCTTATCATATACAGTATATAAAAGAAAGCGGATGTAGGTTCCGTATGAGACTGTGTGACATGAATTACATATAAACTGTGTTTTAAAGTGTAGTAGTGTGACAGATCGTTCTTGTTTATGTATAACAGTAACACGTTTCACTGCTCAGTCTCCTTCCAGATAGAAACACCACAGTAAATTTAGAAGAGGAATTTATGCCGTAAATGACAACAGATTTAAGAAATTAACATGAAAGGGATCCAACAGAGACCTTTCAGAATCATGTGCCACCTTTCAAATCATATCGAAAGTCCAGTGTGGTCTAGCACCCTACAACGTAAGCAAACATGATTGTGTAATGTCCTTCTTCGCGATTTTTGTCTGAAGTCAACAACCACAGAACCATTGCACACTCTGCTTCTTCACATTGACATGGGGACTCGAACCCGGATTTCGCGCTGTTCTTGAGCAGTTCCCTTAACCACTTTGGCTATTGCTCGCTGGGCTGACTCAAACTTCATATATCACACTATGTAAATCCTTATACGAGGTGCATTCAAGTTCTAAGGCCTCCGATTTTTTTTCTAAATAACTACTCACCCGAAATCGATGAAACTGGCGTTACTTCTCGACGTGATCGCCCTGCAGACGTACACATTTTTCACAACGCTGACGCCATGATTCCATGGCAGCGGCGAAGGCTTCTTTAGAAGTCTGTTTTGACCACTGGAAAATCGCTGAGGCAATAGCAGCACGGCTGGTGAATGTGCGGCCACGGAGAGTGTCTTTCATATTGGAAAAAGCCAAAACTCACTAGGAGCCAGGTCAGGTGAGTAGGGAGCAGGAATCACCTCAAAGTTGTTATCACGAAGAAACTGTTGCCTAACGTTAGCTCGATGTGCAGATGCGATGTCTTGGTGAAATAGCACACGCGCGGACCTTCCCGGACGTTTTTGTTGCAGTGCAGGAAGGAATTTGTTCTTCAAAACAGTTTCGTAGGATGCACCTGTTACCGTAGTGCCCTTTGGAACGCAATGGGTAAGGATTACGCCCTCGCTGTCCCAGAACATGGACACCATCATTTTTCCAGCACTGGCGGTTACCCGAAATTTTTTTGGTGGCAGTCAATCTGTGTGCTTCCATTGAGCTGACTGGCGCTTTGTTTCTGGATTGAAAAATGGCATCCACGTCTCATCCATTGTCACAACCGACGAAAAGAAAGTCACATTCATGCTGTCGTTGCGCGTCAACATTGCTTGGCATCATGCCACACGGGCAGCCATGTGGTCGTCCGTCAGCATTTGTGGCACCCACCTGGATGACACTTTTCGTATTTTCAGGTCGTCATGCGGGATTGTGTGCACAGAACCCACAGAAATGCCAATTCTGGAGGCGATCTGTTCAACAGTCATTCGGCGATCCCCCAAAACAGTTCTCTCCACTTTCTCGATCATGTCGTCAGACCGGCTTGTGCGAGCCCGAGGTTGTTTCGGTTTGTTGTCACACGATGTTCTGCCTTCATTAAACTGTCGCACCCACGAACGCTCTTTCGACACATCCATAACTCCACCACCACATGTCTCCTTCAACTGTCGATGAATTTCAATTGGTTTCACACCACGCAAATTCAGAAAACGAATGATTGCACGCTGTTCAAGTAAGGAAAGTGTCGCCATTTTAAGTATTTATAACAGTTCTCATTCTAGCTGCTGGCGGTAAAATTCCATCTTCCATACTGTGCTGCCATCACTGGGACGTATTGACAATGAACGCGGCCTCATTTTAAAATAGTGCGCATGCTTCTATCTCTTTCCAGTCCGGAGAAAAAAATATCGGAGGCCTTAGAACTTGCATGCACCTCGTACCTTAGTCCACTGAATTCGTCACCTAAAGCTCACAACATTACTTGGATTCCCACAACACAGAGAATAGGAAACGAGTAATCGAGGCTAATGTTGTTACCGTTGTGTCTTGCCCTAGTATTGTTATAGTTACATACATGTCTGCAAGAACAGACTCTGTTAGCGGTCTACGATATAAAGATACAGAAAGTGTGACTATAGAAGTTTTTGTCAGTCCAGCAAATGCACATAGGTAACCAAGATGACCGATCGCAATAAGTGGAAAATCCGAGTTCAAGTCCCAATCCGACACAAATATTCATACGCCACTATTGGGTAGCGGATCTGTGCCAAATAACAGATTTCGAAGCAGTAGCTGATGAAAGGCAGCGAACGCATGGGGCAGTAATTCCGAAGTCTATGTCCTTTTAGTCTCCGAGGAATAGTGCGGGATTGTACACACTACTGCAATGAGTCCATTACCTGTTCGGCGATGGCAGGCGCAGATGTGTTTAAGAGCGTTTGGTGCACATTGGAGCGATCTTCCATTGTGGTGGCCAGGCTTGGTCGACTGTGACCTTGACGGCGAGTACGACCGCACTCACGTTCCTAGGCAGTCCAACACTGGTCCACTGTCACGTGCGAATGCTCAATAAACCTGAATACAGCATGATTCGACGAGCTGACCAAATGAAGACCCACAGTGAGACCTCTTTAAAACGCTGTCACGTGCTCATAACGCTTTGTCATACAAGTACGCGGTATTTTCGTGGTCACTCAAGATCTGATTCCGTTCAACCCATAATATACCGCAGAAGCCCTGATAATAACCCCAAAACAGAAAACACTAATGTACTCTGGTGGTCATTCCACCAGTTTCAGAGAACTGCGACTGTAATCATCTACCCAGCTGCCGATGGTGTGCACGTATACGAATTACCTTGGCATCCGACAGTGCCATCTGGGTGCTTCACTTTTTTTTTGACAGAATTTTTTTCCGGAACCGAATAAGATATCATAATTCCGTTGTCGCTCACTAGGAGATCAGACGACAATCTGAGTTTTGTAACTTTTTATATTTATGGCACGTGAACATCAGAATTCAAATATCAATATCCCGAAGTAGTTCGATACATTTCCTAAGAAATTCCTGAGAAAATCGTCTTTCAAGTTTTCTTAGAGTCTTTACTATCCCGAAGTAAGATCCGTTGTTTGGCAGGCAGTGTTACTTTGTGTTAGAATGCTCACATGGCATATGAGTGGTCCAGTTTAGTTCGTCGCTGGGGTCAATTTTTTAACAAATTTCAAGTTTTACGGTAGTTTCCGTGAAGTTTCAATGCGTCGTCCAATGACAACAGAAAGCGTCGGTTTCTCTCAAGTTACATCCAATATTACTTTTAAACCGAATTTTGCGCGCCCCTTCGATAGAGCGCTTCCAAATTAGTCTGCTCAGTTGCTAGTTTTATCGATATGTAGCAATAGCTACAGTAAAACACGCAGAATAAACAAAAAACCAGCAGAGACTCAGCTGTCCTGCGTACTTGGCAGTAGCAGCCTGCACAGGCCGGGGCAGTGCTGTCGCTGCTGGAGTACTGGTTTTTCCTCTCGTTTCACTGCCCTCTTAATACATACTGAAAAAACAGATATCGTATTGGACTAATTCGTGATCACTCTACCTGACGGGCACGTAACATTCCGATTCAAAAATAATTTTGTTTGTAGTGGCCAACAAACTGGTGACATTGATTAATGTGTGAAAGACCCCATAAGCACTGTTTGTCTGGACCGACAATAGCTACACAATGCAAAAATGAAACTGCAAATACGTGCCGAAACATCGGAGAAAACGCGTCTGATGACCCCTAGACATGCTCTGTGCGTATATATAGTTGAGAAAAATAAAGGATTGAAAAGTTCGGTTTTTTCAGGATTATACATTGGGAAGTTGCAACAGCCCAATTGAACGAAAAATTGAAATCTGAGTGTAAATGAGGTAGTAAGACAAGTATGCTACGTTTGACTAAATGATACAGTCTGCTCCCTCCAATCCCACAAACTGACCAACCAACCAACTAATGCATACTGATGCGACCGCTAATTAATTTTCCACTATTGACATTTTATGCCTACGATGCACTCTCCTGAATATTAATCATTAACTTCTTCCAAATATACTTCACTAAAAAATAAAAGTGTAATATCTTGGAAAATATTTACTTTAGTCATTTCTTAACTTTGTTACACGTAGACTTTTACACTCCACGTATAACAAGCGTATAATGGTTAAGCACATTTTAAGGAAAACGTAATATTATGGAGCTGATTACATGCAGATTGTATTTATGTTGCCTTTTGGCGGATGACGTTTAATACGGTACAATATTTAGAAAACCATATTTTTCTAAACATGTTTTTGAAGGGGAATTTTTAAGATATACAGCATAAAATCCAACTGATTTGAAAATCTTAATTTTAGACGGTATTCTTTCAAATAAAC
Organism: Schistocerca gregaria; assembly: GCF_023897955.1. NCBI lineage: Eukaryota > Metazoa > Arthropoda > Insecta > Orthoptera > Acrididae > Schistocerca > Schistocerca gregaria. The sequence goes on from NC_064921.1 coordinate 222,694,719, forward strand.
CGAGAAATGTTTTTCAGCATTTTTTTTTTCTTCGCTGTCGTTGTTTGCTCCAAGATGAAGAACGGTTTCCTTGCAGGACGTGGACAATTTACGTTTATAAATGTCTGCCTAATCTACAGAGCGTACTATGTTACAATAATTTCACCCATATTATTTTCTAAGTATGACGGCAGAACGACTATAAAAATTACTACAGCTACTACTGAAGGCATTATTTTGTTCTGACATTCCGCGAGGCACTTGTAGGATATGACCTATAAAGTTTAAGGGACGTGCGCATGCTGTTCTAGTAAATAATTCTCATTTTAATGAACTTGATAAATTTTTATTTGTATGTTGTATCACTGAACACATGACGGGATGGGAAAATAAAACATGGAAGAGTAGGCCCCCAACTGTTGTCATTTGACATTTACAGATAGATACTTACCTGATTTGATAAACATACTACTTTAACAAAGGGCGTGAAAAGTACACGCCAATTTAAATATGCTCTGGAATTCACTACATGAGATTACCCAACAATTAAAACCACTGGCACCATTGTGGAATTGAAAATATTTTTTTCTAATTAAAAAATATTATCAAGATATCCCAGCCCTTGAGGCTGTAAATTTACAGGTAATATTTAATGACACGTAAATAAAAGATCTCCGTGAAAGAAATTCGCTGAACCATCAATAGACAATTCTGACATTAAGGTAGGTTAGACATAAATAGCCTTAACAAACGATCATAATGTGGACAAGTCGAACAACAAAAATGAAACAATATTTGAAAGATACAAGGTGACATTTGTTAAAACATTAATTACTAAAAGTCAGGATTTTAAAAATAACCTTCAGTTTAAGGGAATATTTTGTATGCAAGACTCTGCCGTAGGAAACGTGTACAATAAGGTTCACTAGTTATCAGAGTGAAATAAATAAAACTGACAGAATTTAAAACGCACAACAACATCAAAACGTGACGTCTACATACAGAGGGAGGCATTGAAACGATAACCTTTAGGCGGCAAAGAGAAAGACTGATAAAACTCAACTTTATCTGTAGACAGGCGACGTGAACAAACTTCTGCACCACGGTGCAGCACCGCCCAAACACCAGCCGATACGACGAACACAGAGGTGTCACACCAACAGGCCTCCCGCTCGCGGCAGGCACGCTACAATCACGCGAGGGGCCTGAACTTCAGAAAACGATCACCAAAAGCTGTCAACAATAATACTATAGTCCAAACACAAATAAATTAAGCCAAGATAACTAAAGCCTCTTCTAACGTTGCTCGCCAAAAGACGCCTTTAGAAATTAATCCTAAGAAACCAGAAAATTATTCATTCAGATGCACATCTACAAATACGTTTATACTTTTTAACCTAACAATGAGTTTAAAACAAGAAAAATTTACAACCCTACTCGTCAATGTACCTCAAAGTACAAAGTTAATTCGAACCAGAGAAAAAGAAGTGAACAAATGAAACTCCAGTAAACATACTTTAAATGTAAGGCCTTACCAATATAGATCAGGCACAGGGCCGTTAGTGCAATCAGTGTCTTAGAATATGCATAAGCCTTACACCTTTATAATTGATGGTATTTAGCATAACCTATTAGCCACCCAGAAATACATCGAAGTCTTAAGCCTCTAAAATCACAAAATTTCATTTTGCGAAAAACATGCATCTGAAGAAAATAATAAATTAGATGAAACAAATTTTAAAATCATCCTTAAGTACTAATGTGTCTTACGGTTTTAAGTCACAACTTGGCCCATAAAATATTATAATTCCCAAAATCATACACGGTAAACTCTACACACACCAATGGACTCTGAATAAACAGTATGGTAAGTGCTCCATCAAACTGAACTACAAAAAATCTCAGAGAGCCATGCAAGGCACGAACCGAGTGTACACTACAATCACACCACCTGTTGAGACGTCGGTAATTCCGACAAATAAACGAACCAAAAACTCGACACCAGCCGGCAAGACTCAGTATGAAAGTCACTTTTTAATGTTCATAGTTACTCTAGGTTAGTTATACAAGTACTGAAGCACACGGATACAGTTTTTATCAAATGAATTCAGTTTCACGGTAAGGAATGTTCTGTCATTTGTGTTAATTATCTCTTTTGTTCATCCAGGAGACTGCTCTGGGCAGGTTAGTGCCCTTGGAAACTTCCTTACTTCAGACCAGATTAAATTGCAAGAAGCTGATGTACATTCTTTTTAACGCACATGCTACTATAACGCATTAGGTATCAGATTTTACGTGCCGTACTAATCTTAAATTTACTTTTGGCACTCTTTGCTTACATTACTGGAATCATGTTCTGTCAGAGTCAAATCTACTTTAAGATTAAAGTAGACTGACTTTTGCTAAACTTGGTAAAATTATTACTAGAAAAGAGTATACTTATTAAGTTAGAACAATAATCAAGTTATTGTTTCTCATTGAGACGTACACTAAACATTTTCTTGTGCGTGTGTCAGTGCTACTGACTTCAAGATTTTTTGAAAAAATAATTTAGTGTATAATTACAAGTTGTTCACTTATCGCAAACTACTCGCCTAAACATACTGTTTTAAATCAAACAGAAACTTTTGTCATAATTAATGACGCTACTACAAACCACGCCACACAGCATCTGCCCTTAATTATAATCTTTTATTACTAGAATCACAGCTTTCATTTTTCTCTTTAGAAGACATTACACAAAACTCACAAATTTTCTGAGGAATGTGGCTACTGTTGTAGAAATTAGTTATTTAAAGCTCACTTTATTTATTAGATACGACAATGGCTCCCCCGACACTTTATGGCCATCCAATGAGTCCTCCATGTCGTCTGGTACGTCTGGTGGCTGGTATCATCGGAGTTGATCTGAAAGTAGTGGATTTAAAGGACTCTGGTATTGACATGAAATCGCCAGATATGTTAAAGGTAATATGTGCATTAACTGTTACCAAAATTATTATATTTATAGAGTGCAAAAATATTTTTACATACTTTGAGACACAAGACATGTATAAAAGCAAACTTTTTATTTTCTTTGGATAAGAAAGCAAGTACTTGGAAAGCTTTGTTATGACCCTGGTGAGACTGTACACGCTATCCCCAGATGTGGCACTAGTGGTCTGCTTTTTGTGCAGCCATGAGAGATGTGTTCCAGATGTGTGGAGTCAGGAGATGATTTCGTGGTTCCCATTGTGTCGAGTTTTAAAGTTTATCATTGAAACAGTAGGAATCTTTGTTAAAGTTCGACAGTCCCTTGATAAGAGATTCAATTTCGGTTTGGACACTGAGAGTACAAATGCCAGGTCATTGCCATTCTAACAATGAGTTTGTAGTAAGAAAGTGTCTCGATGGGTAAATGGGTTGGTGTTAGACCAGGCGTCTCTGGGTCAACACAGAGGCAGCCGTCGGAATTTTTCTCACTTCTTTACCATATGACAGTGATATGTATACTTGAAAAATGCCAAATTATCCCGTAGTTGGGATCTGCTTAAGTCAGTTCGAAGGCAAGGACATACCAACTACAACAGGACGTCCCACAGTTGAGTATTTCCTCAACCTTTAGGTCGTGGACAATATTACTTACTTTTCCAAGTGCTTTCTATCACAATAACGTTCTCTCACCTCTACTTTCTTAGCTATAGTTGTTTGAGTTTCAGAATGCCAGGCGTACTACAGTTTTCTCTTCAATGTTGAAGAGGAAACTGTAGTTCGAGATGTCAGTCGAACAAGAAATCATTTGCATGGCATTCCCACACATCTCGAACTACAGTTTCCTCTTCAACATGACTGTACGCTGAATTGATGTACGCCTGGCATTCTGAAACTCGGCCATACTGATGACGTCACAGGCTGAGATTAAGCGATGAAAGTTAAAGTTTTCCTCCATAAGACCAATGATAGGACTTAACTTGATTTTGATAAATTGTTAATAACTAGTACATTTGTTGATAACAATGTCTGAAAATTGGTACTTTGACTAATATCAGCATGCTGAACATCATGACAATGTTAGAATTTTCATTTTTCTAAGAAGTTATCGGAAGCGAATTTCCTTTGGTCGTGCAAGTCTAGATTGCACAACAACCAGGATTTCGTACAATCTAGTCTTCGTTATTGCACGACCACGGGCTATTAACTTCCGATGATTTTTAAAAAAATGGTAATTCAGACATTGCCATAATGATTCGCATTCTGATATTAGTCAAAATACCAACGCCAAACGTACATCGAGAACCGCCTCTCCATAGAATATGCAACAATTGGATATATACATCAAGTTCCGTTGCTCATATGTGCATCATATATTTTATGGTAAATGAATGAAGTACGAATAACGTACCACACAACCTACCGTGGCATCTGAGAGTCAGTTCTTATTTGGCAGTATAATATTTTATCATTTATGAAAATGACAAATACTACAATGAATACACAAACCATAAATTGTCAGTGGTTATGTTTTCATTTTTTGATACGACGATTCATGTATAGGATGTATGAATAACTGAATTTTACGCATTGTTCCTTAGTTCACATTTTAGTGTCTGTGTCGTCATAGATACTGCTTACACAAAGTTGTGTACTATGTGTTTCTCGATCATTTCAGAAAATTCCTCAACATACCATTCCTGCACTGGAAGACGACGGTCTGTATCTTGCTGAAAGGTAAGCATTAATTACTAGTTACAATTACGTATCAAATCTTTAGTGACCAATAGCTAATGATTGTCTCAGGTGGAGAAAATCAATAAACTCTATATGGAAGTACACCTGATACTGATGAAAAATAACATTAAACTTTAAAAAAATACATTAATGTTTGCTTTAGCGTTTCAGTAATAACTTTATCGTTATGTTTCTTGTTCAATCTGGCAAGTATACTGGAAGAAATCATACACGGCTTCTATAGTAACTGCAATATGTATTTGTGACCAAGGAATGAACTACATTCACATATTACATATGATTAATATGAAAACTGCATGGACAAACTGACGGAGTAGGTACAAGTTCCATGTTTCCTAAAAATTTTGAAAAACAAAGTATATGCTAGGGAAGCAGCACCAAACCTGCAAAACAGAGAGTCTTATAAAGAAGAATATACAGTGCCTTTGAGGAAACAGACGCATATAAAGTAGTTAAAAATGTTCAAATGTGTGTGAAATCTTATGGGACGTAACTGCTAAGATTATCAGTCCTTAAGCTTACACACTACCTAACCTAAATTATCCTAAGGACAAACACACACACACACACACACACAGGACTCTAACCTCCGCCGGGAACAGCCGCACGGTCCAAGACTGCAGCCCCGTAGACCGCTCGCCTAATCCCGCGTGGCTATAAAGTAGTGAAGAAAGTTTTATGAGAAAGAAACTCCACATTTGCTACCATCAAGATTCCATGTACTAATTTAAGATAAAAAAGGAGAAACTATAGAAGGTCTACCGGATTCTAAACCAGCTCCTGCTTTGTTAAAGAACATCAGCGCCGGAAGAATAAGTCACACTGTAGCAGGTCAAAAAGTAGCAACACTGAGAGAAATTCGAAAGAATAAACAGCTAGCCGAAATGTATTTGATCAAAACTGCAGATAGTCAGTCCAAACAGGAAACATATATTGGCGAATAAAAGCATCCTAAAGTACCTGCTAAGGACTTCCTATAAAATGTAGACCACTAAGAAGAAATGTAGGAACTACAGAACGGGCACAATCCTCGTGGTCAATAGGTTGACATTATGCCAGTATATCACCATGCAATACCAAGCAAACCGTGGTGTACGAAGAGCTTTTATGGCAAAAAGTCTGTATCCACTACAGCACAGATGAGCTTTGAATCATATATGCCCGACATCATCTAACCCGTAATTAACCATAACTGATTCTTCGAGGACTTATGCAGCAAGTACACGGGTAATACTTCTGCTAGTAATGTAACTTTATGAATAATTTGGTTATGTTATGTGTATCCTCCATTACGGATTTATCTTTATTTTGTTTTAACTTACCTAACATAATACCATATACTGTCTAATTTTAAACATCATCCTAACTAATTTATTTCACCATTTACTTAAGCAAAAATGTTTTATTCGATCCACCTAACCAGAGAAAACACACTAAGCAATTTTCAGAATTAAGTAATAAAAATTACAAATAGTACTATCCATGAAATCGTCACACTATACTAGTCATATCTAAATGAAACATAATTATCAAGAGTGACTTCTAGCAGAATGTCATTTCTTTAAACTTATGAAAAGTGAGGAAGACAATGATGTCCATCTTCCCAGATATAATTATCCCATGTGCAATAAATTCAGAGGTATGTCTTTTGAGACGTTAACTATGCTAGAATACACAGTACTAATAATTAGTTGTTATGTACCCACTACTTGTCCACCTCTACCCTCTTCCATTTAAAGACGACAACGAACATCTTCAGATCAGAGTCTAGCGACCCGCCATTGTCTGACCGACGGCGTTTCTCCTCGTGCAGTGAGCACACAGGTCTTTGTTTAATCCAAAGCTGTTAAGAAAACGCACTTGCTTCAGTATATTTGATGATACAATAAACGTACCTTAATTATTATTCTTCACTGCTATTATTAACCTCACACCAATTGCCTTTAATTAGGCGTTAAAACTAAATTCAAAAAGCATGTCTACATTCAACCAAATACCCAAAATCGACACCTGTAAATTTCTTATAATATGAAACAGTTTTCTCTGCTAAACTAGTAATAACAAACATCGTTAATGCGTTGATCCGTCGTTCCAAAGATTTTACCCTTAGGATAATTCCCCTACAGCGTTACTTCCTCTTTATGAACTAAGAAACGTCTCTTTTTTTTCATCTTTCATTATCACTCATGAGAAGGAGAGAGTGGACTAAGGGAAAGCTTATACTCTTTTCACCGATAGATCTTGTTTTTTCTCTTTCAGCGCCATTTAATTATAAAGGGGAAAAGGAGAATTCAGAATATATTGTCTTTTTTGTTTTTCTTTTCCTGATCTGGTTTCGGCTTGAAGAGTTAAATCATAATCACAAAATTCACCTTACAGGTGAGGGAAACCCCTCTAACACCTCATCTGAAATTTATTTGTTTGTTTTTCGTAGTATCTACCTCTGAAGACGATGGCAGCCACTTTTCCTTCTTGAATAACAGGAAATTCGCCATTTAAATTGTTAATGAGTCGTAAATGAGTGACAAATCACAATAATTTTTCAGTTTAGGAATATCTGTTACACACAGTGCAATTAATGGGAGGATGTTCCGTGGGGCTGAGTATGAAATTCACTCAAACACCAATTTCATTAGTATACGAGGCGGTTGGAAACAGTCTTAAAAGCTTGTAAGGGTATTGCAGTTGTGGTTGCGCTGTGAAATGATTGTTAAGAAAAAAATTCGATACGTTTGCAACGTTTCCAAGTGAATTAGCATTTAAAGGAGCCACAACCCCGTTGCGCCAGCAAATTCAAGCAGACCACCAGAGACGGTGTCCCCAAACGTGTTCTTCGTTTCGGTTACTAAAACCGGACAGGAGAGAAATACAAAAATTGGGACTGTAGTAAGTATCAAAGCCGACCTAAGGGCTGAACTGTGCCGAGCGCTGTCAGCTACACTATGAGAACAACCGACAGTAATTGTATCTAGCGGGTCGCTTGAACGCGCGCCCGCAACGTTATGATTGGATAACTTCAATCCTAATTAACTCGGAAACGGAGCAACATGTCAAAGTTTTTTCTTAGTCATTTTTTCTCAATATAGTCTACCTTGCAACATCCTTACAAGTTTTCAGATTGTTTCTGACTACCCTAATACTACTACTACTACTACTACTACTACTACTCCGTCCGAAAACGCCTTGGAAGGTCCGACTGCACCGACCGGCCGCCGTCTCATCCTCAGCCCACAAGCGTCACTGGATGCGGATATGGAGGGGCATGTGGTCAGCACAACGCTCTCCCGGCCGTATCTGAGTTTACGAGACTGGAGCCGCTACTTCTCAGTCAAGTAGCCATTCAGTTTGCCTCGAGGCCTGAGTGCACTCCTCTTGCCAACACCGCTCGGTAGACCGGATGGTCACCTATCCAAGTGCTAGCCCAGCCCGACAGCGCTTAACTTCGCTGATCTGACGGGAACCGGTGTTACCACTGCACCAAGGCCGTTGAGTCTTACGACCCTATAGATAGCGTATTCAGTTTTTATTGGAATAAACCGGGAGATGGATTGTTGATTATGAACCACACTTATTGGAAAATTCTGTGCCCCACAGTTTAATCACTCACTTTGAACCAGCTCCCAAATGGATGACTGATTCTTAACGTCTTGTGCTGTTCGCCCACTTAGCCCGCGCTCACCTTTCCAACAGCCAGTTTCCAAACAAACCATTATTGCTCTCTCGTCAAGACTTCACTCCTTCAGCTGCATCTGTCTCATTGATCAACGACAGTAAGTTCTTAGTGCCCTTTACTGTAACATTTTGTGCCTTTCGTGTGTTATTCCACCAACCAGCCCAGCAGACGTCTTTCCTCGTCTCTCTCGTAACGCTGAACAACTGTCCCCATCCCTTGTTTCTTTGATCTTATGTTGATATTAGTTTCTCTTGGATTAGCATTTCAATTACGAAACGTGTACATCTAAAACATTTGCCCGCATTTAAAATTTATATGTTTTAGGCATCATAGAAAAGTTAAAGAAAAATATGTAAATACACTAACAAGCAAACAAAAATTCCTTCTCTGGTCAAGAATTAAAAGTGTTAAATAGTTACGTTTCCCTCTGCATACTGTCATTTGCTGAAATTCTTGTTTATATATATGCTGAATCATTCACAAAATATTGCAAGTGTTATTCCTGGTGAAGTTACTGATACATCAGTTACAGATACAGGATACTAAGTAGATGTCTTGTATAAATAATTTTACTGTGAGTCAATCTTTTTGGTTTCCAGCTGAGACACATAATCAGCAGATGGTTGCAGCTTAGGCCTACTTGTCAACACCAGCTGACTTGATAGATGGCTTACTGTCGTGATGTCATTGTAATTATGGTTACACTTACCGTAAAATGATAGCACTACGAACCTAAAGCTTGCTGCTGAAACAAGTTATATGGAACTTCTCGCCTTCAGAGAGATATTCACAGAATGTTTGTTTAGATATTCGGTAGGGAATCAATTAACACCACAATCTGACTATGTACCTGAACGTGCAGCGAAAGCATAGAATTTATATCTGAGCTTGTATGTTTCTAATAATTTGGGCCGGCCGGAATGGCCGAGCGGTTCTAGGCGCTACAGTCTGGAACCGTTCGACCACTACGGGCATGGATGTGTGTGATGTCCTTAGGTTAGTTAGGTTTAAGTAGTTCTAAGTTCTAGGGGACTGATGATTAGTGCTCAGAGCCATTTGAACCATAATAATTTGGTGATCTGTTAACAGCCGTGCTATTGTCATGTACCTCATCTCAAAGTACGCGAAGGATGACTCTCTCTACCCGAAGGATGTAAACAAACGTGTTCTTGTCGATCAGAGGCTGTTTTTTGATCAAGATTTGTACAACAGAATTTTGAATGTTGCCGTAAGTATCGCATTATTGCCGTTCATACAAAGAGACAAATCACATTCTGTTTTTGTTTAGTATTGACACAATGAGGAAAGGAAAATGACATACTTTTAATTTTAGTTCCATGGCTTTCTTTCGATAAATGACCTTAATTTTTTAAAAAAGTTACCCAAATTCAGTCGTCATATCTCTCTCCTTTGTTTTCATATGACCGGTGGTGAACCAGCTGCCCATCTTCAGATCATTTGTTACAATTACAGAGTAATGTGGAACTGAATGTTCACTGTGAAGTTAGGAACAGATGCAACAATCTCCTTTCTGTGAGCATGCGCAATCTGTGGCATGCTAAGCATTTTAGGACAACACCCTCGCCACAGACGCATTGTCACTGACGTCACCAACACACTAGCGAAGTTATTGGTGGCTGACTTACACGCAGTCACGTGACGCGCACAAATCACGGGTAGTCGATTTTGAGCAAAGACTCGCAAAACGGGCTATAGCGGAACACAGTCCCATCTCCCCTCCTGCCTGCTGGAAGTCGATAGTCACTAGGTTTATTTATTCAAGTCTCGGCGTTCAGTTGGTGCAGTGAAGATTTCATTATTGATCTCAGAATTACTTTATACGTATTCACTTCGTAGTAGCCTACTTAACGTTATACTTTGTTCCCATAGTTTGTGATGTACTACTAATGTTTAACATTGAATCAACTCTGCATGAAACAAGAGAAGTTGTATTTGAAGTAAAGGCCTCATAGCGGATTTCCTCTTTAAGTATCAACTTTCTAAACTTCGATTTTTCCTTGCCTAAAAAAATAAAACAAGTTTCCCCTTGAATCAATCGCAATCCGAAGAATGATGTCTTTGATTACAGTTTTTAATCGTTTCGGTTACGTGGTTGATTCTGTAGACACAAAGTAAACGTTGCATTATTAATGTCTTTCTACTTTCACTGTCTCATTTTGTGTACCTTCCGTGTATTTTTATGTCTTGTGCTTTTTAGAACCCACGTCCTTACTGTATCGTTGCAGTTACTGAGATCTGCATTTAAGTTCATTTCCTGTCAACAGCGGCCAAAATTTTATGGCGAACAGAAGGATCCCAGCAGCATCGATAAAGTAAACGACGGTCTGGATACTCTAAACAGAATGCTCGATGGCAAACAGTGGCTAGCTGGAGACAAGATCACACTTGCTGATTACGCGGTCGCCAATTCTTTGTCGGTATTAGAGGTAACGTAAAGCTTTCTATTCAACTTTCGAAAAGTTAAGAATATACGAACAATATATCTAATAAGGACTATTTAATTTTGCTTCCAACGCCCTGAGTGGTTGCAACAGATGATGTCGTCGAAACTTCCTCACTTTAATTCAGCAGAAATATCCTTAAGGTTTGAGTGACACCACCAGGCACAACTTATATGAAACTCAGAAAAATTATTCAATTTAGGCAACCAAAATACTTATGTTCAACAATTGTTTGGATGCTGATGTTATCTCTCACTTCAGTTTGTTCCAGAAAGTGGAATTGACCCTACGAAGCAGCCTAACATCAAGGAGTGGCTTCCACGTGTTGAAAGTTCTCACCCAAAATACGTAGAAAGCCTGAAAGAATTACGTGAGGGCCTTAAGAAAATGGCGCAGAAGTAAATGCACCTACCATTTACAGATTTTGTATTTATGTAATAAAACGTTAACAGCTATCTAGTCAAATAAAGTTTATTAACAACATGTGCACATTATTTGCAAAGAGCGAAACACTTTCAAGAATGAATTTTTAAATATGCAGCATACAGAGTGAGCGTTGCTCAGAAAATTCCTTACAGGTTAAAACTATGTCAGACTCGAAATATTTTCCTTGTCTGTGTCTATCAGCAACTGTAACTCACAGTGGTTTTAACTGTTGTCTGTGCTAAGGCGAATAAGTTCACATTTGGTACAACAAAGTCCTATATTGCTCGCCTCTGTTGGGGATGATATGTCCTTGACGAGCTCCAATTACAGCAAACTTCTTTATGGAAATATTCTAAGAACAGGCACAGAGAAATCCTGTCAAAAAGAACGAACGTCTGGCTGCTTTACGTAGACTATACCTTCGTGTTTTGCAGACAATGGTAAAGAAAAATAAGAGTGTGTTAATAAACGCCTTAATAAAATTAGTACGAAGATTCAGCTCGTCAAGCAGGAAGAGGAAAATGGCAAATTAACGCAAATTTAATGAAAATTCTGCTTGCACTAGTCTTCATGAAACGAAATGGTGGCTTGAGCCCTCACGAATGGACCGTTACTTTCACTGGGATTCAAATTACCATCCGCAGCAATAGTGTAGTGTTATATAAACGTTTGCAAATAGAGGGAGTCAGGAAGATTTGTGAAACAGAGCAGCTCGACGTAGAAGTGGATTATCTGGCTCATGCGCTACTGAATATCTGCTACTTATCTGTTGAAAGGAGAGTGTTGAGACCAACACATAAAGATCATAGTGGTGTACTGCTGTCTCCAAAAGCCTACGTTTTCCTGTCTTATTAAAGACACAGCTGACGCTATAGGGAAGATCCTGAAGAAACGGAACGTCGACTTGGTGTACAAACACATGTGAGCGATGACATACCTTAGGCCGGCCACGGAAGACCAACAATCACTGGAAAGAGAAGGAGTTTACAGAATACCACGCAGTTACGGAGACCACGTGCTAGGTTGTGGAAGCAAACATGCACCGTAGGTGTGATTACCCTTGGTCGCGCCCTCCATCTGTCTGTCTCGCGTTTGTCACCCACTTGGGGGCGCTTTTCCATTTACTCAGTTCGCCCGTCACTGCCGCTGTTCTTGCAACGCTTGCGACTGCAGCCGCTGTTTTCGTCTCTATTCTCTATCGCTATTAACTTTAATATGTTGGCGTTACGTTTGAGCACCTCTCCAATCTAATTTTCTTGACAGGTGATGAAGCACCAAGTGTGTCTGACCATTTTAGTGATTGTTACAAATTGTTGTCTAATATGCCCTGCTAGGTTGAAGTTAATAAATGTGGCCAGATCTTCAGGTTTACATGGATCGTTGAGTTACCGATTCAGTTCGCAGTATTTAAGTTAGAAGTCCGTTAAACTCTCGTCGCTATTCCTTGCGAACGCCTACTCCTGCAATGTCTCATGGCGGATGATGTTCTATGTGTTCTATGTGTCCACATGGCTCCATGAAAGTGCGCTTTCATGTAATCTAATTACAAAGTAGCTATTTTTCCTTCTCTCATTCTATTGGTTTGGCAGTAATACTTCGAACTACTTGATGAAAACAGCCAGGTACATATTTCACTTGGGCTATGTGGATGTGGTGCGCTCAACTTGCTGAATCATTTGCGTCTTCACGCTCGTGGCTCGTTACTTCGGTAATTATTTGAGAAGACGACGATCGCTAGTACGATCTGTCTGTGACGCTCAGTTATTTTTCGATCCTTTTCGACTGTTTCACCAACCCTTGTTGTTGTTGTTGTTGTTGTGGTCTTCAGTCCTGAGACTGGTTTGATGCAGCTCTCCATGCTACTCTATCCTGTGCAAGCTTCTTCGTCTCCCAGTACCTACTGCAACCTACATCCTTCTGAATCTGCTTAGTGTATTCATCTCTTGGTTTCCCTCTACGATTTTTACCCTCCACACTGCCCTCCAATACTAAATTGGTGATCCCTTGATGCCTCAGAACATGTCCTACCAACCGATCCCTTCTTCTGGTCAAGTTGTGCCACAAACTTCTCTTCTCCCTAATCCGATTCAATAGCTCCTCATTGGTTATGTGATCTACCCATCTAATCTTCAGCAACCCTTCTTCTTCTTAAGTGGCCTGAATTTTACACCACTTCATTTGATACTGCTTTTTCCATCAACTGAATTACTTTAGTCACTTGTGTTGCAAGCTCCATATGGGCTGTTTGTAAGTCAGATTGGCTACCGTCACCTCATTTCACATCTCTGTTGAATTCCGTTCTGTTTCCTTTTGCTCTAACTCTGACGCTGCAATCCAGTCCATTTCTTTTTCTAACAGTTCAGTAGGTAAACCGACCTGTTCGTGTTCAACTACAGTATGCGACCACCAACATCTGACACCGTTTGCCGAAACTCAAGCGATTGGTTCTGCAGTTTTCCATATCAGCTAATCGATGAGTCAGGTCTTGATCTCCCTCCAGCTTCCTCTGGTCACGCACTGCATCCTGTTCAGACAAATCCTTTTGTTTCTTTTGCGCCAAACTCTTTAATATGAACGTTCGGGAATAAATTCTCAAAAGTATGTAGGATATCCTCTATATTACTGTTATATTCTCCTGCGAGGAAGATCGTGTGGAGATCAAGTTACCTTCCGTGCAGTGAATGATCTCCTGTTCCTCTCTGAGGTTTTCTATGGTCTCATTCATATCGATCTCGATAATAATTTCCCTTCCAGTTTTAAATTAACCGGGAGACTTCCAAAACGTACAACTATATGTTCACGTGTTTTCCGGCTCCGATTATCTTCATACGATTTCCTCTGCAACGCGCACCAACACAAAAATATTCAAAAAGTATATCCCCAGTGAACAATACGTGTTGTTGTTGCGGCCTTCAGTCCGAAGATTGGTTTGATGCAGATCTTTATGCTAGTCTAAATTTCATGCGTCTTCACCTCCGAATAACTACTGCAACTTACATCTTCCTGATTCTGCTAACTGTGTTCATCTCTTAGCCGCTCTCACTCTTCCCTCCAATACTAAATAGTGATCCCTTAATGACTCAGAATGTGTCCTATCAACCGATGCCTTCTTTTAGTCAAGATGTACCACGAATTTATTTTTGCCCCGTTTCTCTCCTCATTACTTACGAGATCTGCTCATCTAATCTTCAGCATTTCTTTGTAGCATTACATTTCAAAAGCTTGTATTCTATTCTTGTCTAAACTGTCTATCGTGCATGTTTCACTTCCATGCTTGGCCGCACTCCATAGAAATACCTTCAGAAAATCTATATTCGATTTAACAAATTTCTTCTCTTGAGTCACGCATTTTTTGCCGTCGTGAATCTACATTTTTGTCCTCTCTGCTCCTGTAATTATCGGATCTTTTACTGTCCAAATAGCAAAACTCATCTACCACTTAAAGTATCTCGTTTTCTAATCTAATTTTTTTGGTATCACTTGATTTAATTCGATTGCATTCCAATATCTTTGTTTTGCTTTTGTTAATGTTCATGCCTTTCAGCTGCTCCTCCAAGTCCTTTGCCGTCTCTGGTGGAATAATAGTGTCAACGGCAAGCCTCAAAGTTTTTATTTCTTCTATCTGAACTTTAATTCCTACTCTAAATTTTTCTTTCGTTTTCTTTACTGAATCTGACACATACAACAAATAGTCACCCACAATAGTCACACATCCCTTACACAAATGCCACCCAGAAACAGAAAGTCAAAATTTTTCTTTTATAAAGAGAGGAAGACAACTCTCAGTTAAATAAATGTCTCTCCAAAACAAACACATGTAATAAGACACTTAAAAATGCTACATACAATTAAACACATCTTGTAAGTAAGCTGTTTAGGTTTTTATATTGGAAACGCCACGTAGCGCTCTGTATGAAAATCACTGGCTGTGCTTTGTGCAGTCTGTGGCTGGGTGGCATTGTTGTAATATTCGCTATTGTAGTGTTGGGCTGTTGGCTGTTAACAGAGCGTAGCGTTGCGCTGTTGGAGGTGAGCCGCCAGCGGTGGTGGATGTGGGGAAGTGAGATGGCGGATTTTTGAGAGCGGATGATCTGGACGTGTGTCCATCAGAAACAGTACATTTGTAACAATGGATGTCATGAGCTGCTATATATACTATGACTTTTGAACAGTATTAAGGTAAATACATTGTTTGTTCTTTATCAAAATCTTTCATTTGCTAACTATGCCTATCAGTAGTTAGTGTCTTCAGTAGTTTGAATCTTTTATTTAGCTGGCAGTAGTGGCGCTCGCTGTATTGCAGTAGTTCGAGTAACGAAGATTTTTGTGAGGTAATTGATTTGTGAGAGGTATAGGTTAATGTTAGTCAGGGCCATTCTTTTGATAGGTTAATGTTAGTCAGGGCCATTCTTTTGTAGGGATTATTGAAAGTCAGATTGCGTTGCACTACAAAATATTGTGTTTCAGTTTAGTGTTGATCAGAATAGGTAAAGAGCGAAATGTCTGAGTACGTTCAGTTTTGCTCAGCTGTTTGAAAAGCAAATAATGTAAGAGATTTATCAGCACAGTAATTATTAATTTTTCTAAAGTGACGTTTCAATCTATAATTACTTGTTGAAATTGCTCATATTCTAAAGTCTTTCGTCTTCTTAATAACTTTCTGTTTGTTTTTCTACCACAATTCCCTTTAAAGTTGATTTACCCCTGTCAATGCCACATCACATACTCCATACATGGTGTCAGGTGTTACATATGAGTGTTGCTCCTTTCCGTTCATGTACGGGGATCCTGATAGGGTCGTTACGTGCGATGGTATACGGCTTGTAGATTAGGGATTTAAAACCGTGTTGTATTGTGCTTGCACATGCCAATGCCGAACACTGAAGAGTCTAGCAGACTGATCTGCTTCCTCTGTGCCCTGTGGCACAACGGAAACGCCCAACACTCTGCAAGCCTCATGTGTTAAAACATCAGCAGGAACTAATAGAAAACGAAGAGGTTGCTATCTGGCTTCCAACACGGAATAAACAAAGCTAACTCAGGATAAGGTTCGTTTTTTTCCCCTTGGGATTACGTACCTGGTAAAAATGGAACCCTTATAGAATCATGTTCCTGTTCGTCCGACTCTTAAAAAGCATTATTGCATAAATGTTTGGAGGTATCATGTTGAAATTTATGTCAAATACTGTGATCTACAGTCCCTTGGCGGTGTAAGGAATTGAAGCTTCCGTGTCAATGCAGTCAAAAGATACAGCCTTAACATATTTTGATACTCACAAAATCACGCTATATGGTACTTCCTGTTAGCCTAGGAGCTTGGAATTTGGCGAGAAGCAAGGTTTCAAAGTACAGCAAAAGCAAATGGCAGTATTATACGGACACGTTATGTTTAACTGTTAATACAAACTAACGCGCTTACGTGATAAGTGGATGTTTCGTTATGTTTCCTTTCGAACTATTAGCCAATAGCTGTTTGCGTCACCCCTAATTCAATTCTTCAAGCAGAAGTGGGTGGATTAAACATCTGAGCTGAAAACGTCGTAGAACGGAAACGCTCGGTTTCCGCTCGTGGGTTCCCATTCAAAATATTTTGTACTCACTCCCCTCTGCAAGTCCTAGAAGTTTGTAATGGGAATTTTTTGAACCCGCTGTATACACTATTACGTTTGTACGGAACCCACAATGCTCGAGTCTTACTCGCACATGGCCAATTTGTTTTTAAACTTGTCACGCCACACCGGACAATAACCTTTATTTGTTACTTTTCGGAAGCACTATTTATACACTGAAGCGCAAAAAAAATAAAAAAAAATAAAACTTGTATCTTGGCGGCTCGCGCATGCCCGCCCAGTGTAAATAATACTTTTATTACAGTCGCGAAAGACGGAATATTTCTCAACATTACATACGACACCTATGTGGTACTTAAATTATATGAGATACTGTTATACAGTAAATTTTATATGAAATTTAGGTATCTTGTCCACATTTCATTCTCAACATTGTGGCAACTAAAATCGACCATCCGGAAAGTATACACTATGGACTTTTACCTCTGCAAAGTCTTCAAAATTTCGTGCAATGGTTTACTACATTTAATGCTGCACAATAACTGCGCTGACATCGAAACAAAATTTAGTCATTTATGGGGGAAGGTATCAGTCAAGAAGATGTGTAAAAATCAAATTTTTGGCCCAAATAGTTTTTGTGGAATCGAATGATAAGAGTGTCAAAGCAGTCGGAACACCGTGTGTCTGCACAGGCGAGCAGTGCAGTGACGACAAAATCGCGCACAGCGCGGAATGCGGCGAGCACGTGACTGCAGCAGCGAAAGGGTTAATGAAGAGACAAAGCACTAGAAATTTCAAAAAAACTGCATTAAAACGAAAAAAATTCGTAAAGTAAGACACTTCGATTGTGTTTTTAAATGAAGAAAAAAATTATGGACAGCTCAAGGTTTGAACTCAAAACCTTTCGCTTTGTAGCCAAAAACCTTCACCATTACGCTAACGCAGTTCGCCCAAGCGCAGTTCTCCATGACGACTCTAAAACATCACGCAAAATACTGACAAACACTGTTGGTATGACTATGAATTACTCATGCTTCGTCGAAGTACAATAAGAAGTAAACAATTACCGCTCCTCTTTATTGCGAAAAAGCGGTTCGTGAGATTGATACAAGCACCTTTCCTTGCTATCGCCTGAATTAGGAGTCTTATTGCTTGTTTGGTTTAATTAATTAATAGAATATGAAGCAATTGGTATAAAGAATGCTTTTTCCAAACTTTCTGTAAAAGAAAGTCTGCTATCAAGACATTGCTTTTGTTCTATTACTTTATTTATCACTGAACGTTTCTAAAACTGGAGACACTCGTCCGTGCTCTGCACTGCAGTCGAGATCTGGCAGTTAGGAGTCTTATTGCTTGTTTGGTTCAATTAATTAATAGAATATGAAGCAATTGGTATAAAAAATGCTTTTTCCAAACTTTCTGTAAAAGAAAGTCTGCTATCAAGACATTGCTTTTGTTCTATTACTTTATTTATGACTGAACGTTTCTAAAACTGGAGACACTCGTCCGTGCTCTGCACTGCAGTCGAGATCTGGCAACGTCGTTCTCTGTCCATTGGCTGACTGTGTTTTGTGACGTCAGATGCGCAGAACGAACCTAAACTCGGTCGCCAACGTAAATGACGCGCACTTTAGTACAGTGGCAGGTTAACAACATTTAACTGAGTTTGAACATGATGTTATAATCGGCGCACGAGCAGTGGGACATAGCATCTCCATGGTAGCGATGAAGTGGGGATTTTCCCGTACGACCATTTCACGAGTGTACCGTGAATATTAGGAATCCGGTAAAACATGAAATCTCTCACATCGCTGCGACCGGAAAAAAGATCCTACAAGAACGGGACGAACAACGACTGAAGAGAACCATAACAACGTGACAAAAGTGCAGCCATTCTGCGGACTGCTGCAGATTTCAATGCTGGGTCATAAAGAAGTGTCAGGGAGCGAACCGTTCAAGGAAACATCATTGATATGGGCCTTCGGTGCCGAAGGCCCACTCGTGTACCTTTGATGACTGCACGACACAGACTTACACCCCATCTGGACCCGTCAACACCGACATTGGACTGATGATGGCTGGAAACATATTTCCTGAGCGGACGAGTCTCGTTTCACATTGTATTGAGCTGATAGACGTCTATGGGTATGGAGACTTCCATGTACCCTCCATGTCAGCAGGGGACTGTTCAAGCTGATGGAGGCTCTGTAATGGTGTGGGGCCTGTGTAGCTGGAGCGATATGGAACCTATCATAGGTCTAGATACAACTCTGACAGGTGACAAGTACGTAAGAATCCTGTCTGATCACCGGCATCCATTCATGCCCATTGTGCATTCTGACGGACTTTGGCAATTCCAGCAGGACACTGTGATGCCCCATACGTCCATAATGCTACAGAGTGGCTCCAGGAACACTGTTATAGGTTTAAACACTTCTGCTAGCCACAAGACTCCACAGACATGAACATTATGAAGCACATATGGGATGCCTTGCAACGTCCTGTTTAGAAGAGATCTCCCACGTCCGTGGGGGCACTACACGATATTATGCAGGTGTACCAGTTTCTTTGGCTCTTCAGTGTATGTTACACTAATTGTCTACACTGGAATGGCAAGGTCTCCAATTATTTCTGGATAGGGAAAACCAACGCCAATGGAGCACGGCAACTCATACACTGCACCTCACTAATGTTGCGCACCACTGCAAACAAACCTTTCCACCAGCTCATGGGCGCTGAGACAGAAGACTTGCATGTCCGCCCTTCACGAGTGCTCAGGATGAAGTGTTTCGTTCCGGCCGGTAAAGTACTCAGACTAGTTCGCACAACGAATGTTAGTGCCATCCACTTAGGGTTCAAAAAATGGTTCAAATGGCTGTGAGCACTATGCGACTTAACTTCTGAGGTCATCAGTCGCCTAGCACTTAGAACTAATTAAACCTAACTAACGTAAGGTCGTCATACACATCCATGCCCGAAGCAGGATTCGAACCTGCGACCGTAGCGGTTGCTCGGTTCCAGACTGTAGCGCCCAGAACCGCACGGCTACTTCGGCCAGCTCCACTTAGGGAGCGGTACCTCCTTACACGCTACTTAAGCTTAGAATGCGATTTTATAGTAGCTGCAGCTCTGAAATAGCAATTAATATTTGCAGATGACGTGGAGGGATATCGACTTCGTTTGCCTATACGTCTCGAATTTAGGAATCAGTTTTTATATTAAATAGAGCGTAAACAATTTAAATGACAGTTGTGATTCGCTAGCTCAGTTTTTGGTGGGCTCTAGTACCTTTAGGCACGCAAGGCTGTCTGAACCGCTGACTCTCACATAAAGGAGATCAATGGCTTTGCCTGTTGCCACCCTGTCGGCAAAATCCGTCGCGTCGCATTCCTGCTGATCGTTCGCGAAGGGCTTTGGTGTCTCCTGAAAGTCAGGCAACCTCGCCGACCGACTTTTCCCTTCTGCATACGTCCTCACAACATTTTTTTGCGCTATCACAGTAACTGACATTAAACTTGCTGCCTCCTTTGATATTTGCTCCGTTCCATTATACCAGCAGTTACTACGACGTGTGACCTGTCAGACAGGAAATCACCAATCCAGTCATACACACCATAGGTCTGAAGCTTGATTAGAAGCTGTTTGAGAGTAACGGTGCCATACGCCTTCTGGCAATCTCGAAACTTAGAAACAATTTGAGAGTCTTTATCACAATTATTTTGAGTCCTTGATCACATACGTATTTGATTAAGAGTACTACTTGCAGTGCTAGCCATCTTGAGCTTTGTTACATCAGCTATAAAGATAAATACGTTTAACCCCTGTTTTATAACAAACAACAAACAAAAATATAGCGACGATGTGCAAACATACAAATTCTTTCCTGCACTCGACACCAAATGTAATCTGATGAACGTTTTTCTGTAATGCACGTTTACGTCAAATTTGTAAGTGCTGCAGATGAATGGTATAGGCATCTTCATGTAGTACTATATCGACAAATCGATGGAATACTTCGTAATGTTTGTTCACCGAATAACGTACAACTAAAATAAAGAATTTTTTAAAAATTGGTGAATATAATGAAAATACTGATACTTTCTATACGAAAAATGGAACACGTGTGGATTGAATTATTAGCATCGCAGCGCACAAATTGCAGATTTGTATATTACAAACAGGTACGCAGCTCTGAACGCTACTACAGAAAAATATCAATGTTATGGGTGAATAGCTGGACCGCGGGAGTTGTCGTAGAGGTGAAGTCTTGTTCAGTCACATGAAGATTAGACAATGCAAAATTATTCATCAGTGTAGCTACGTGTGATTGTATGTAGCAGCAAAGAAATGGTAAAGCTGTTTGACCTTTGTGCCAAAATAATTTGTTTCCAGTAGAGACAAAAACTACGATGGGAAGAATATATACAAATTCTTTATTTATTCTTATTAACTGTTGAGAATGATGAGAAGATGCTGGTAGAGCCACAATTCTGATAAAATCAGATAAAACGGATTTGTTTACAGAAAAGTCCCTGTGGTGTTGTCGAACGTGATCCAAGTCCAGTGGTTAAATAAATTGCTAGCCACTCAGAGTGCTGTAATAAAATTCCTTGTTTTCTTCACTAAGGAATTCAAGTTTATTTTATTTGTGTCACTAAAAGCAACTGCAAAATAGAAACACAAAAATTCTGTTGGTATTACGTGATGAACAGTCATTCCTCATTTCAGAACAAACTGCTTCTCCCACTGAATGAGATCACTACAATTTTCCTTATCCTAAACAACTCCGCGATCCTCTGTTCTAGTCCAAGCCTTGAAACCTGTATTACAGGAATCTTTGAGGTGTCTATATACACTCCTGGAAATGGAAAAAAGAACACATTGACACCGGTGTGTCAGACCCACCATACTTGCTCCGGACACTGCGAGAGGGCTGTACAAGCAATGATCACACGCACGGCACAGCGGACACACCAGGAACCGCGGTGTTGGCCGTCGAATGGCGCTAGCTGCGCAGCATTTGTGTACCGCCGCCGCCAGTGTCAGCCAGTTTTCCGTGGCATACGGAGCTCCATCGCAGTCTTTAACACTGGTAGCATGCCGCGACAGCGTGGACGTGAACCGTATGTGCAGTTGACGGACTTTGAGCGAGGGCGTATAGTGGGCATGCGGGAGGCCGGGTGGACGTACCGCCGAATTGCTCAACACGTGGGGCGTGAGGTCTCCACAGTACATCGATGTTGTCGCCAGTGGCCGGCGGAAGGTCCACGTGCCCGTCGACCTGGGACCGGACCGCAGCGACGCACGGATGCACGCCAAGACCGTAGGATCCTATGCAGTGCCGTAGGGGACCGCACCGCCACTTCCCAGCAAATTAGGGACACTGTTGCTCCTGGGCTATCGGCGAGGACCATTCGCAACCGTCTCCATGAAGCTGGGCTACGGTCCCACACACCGTTAGGCCGTCTTCCCCTCACGCCCCAACATCGTGCAGCCCGCCTCCAGTGGTGTCGCGACAGGCGTGAATGGAGGGACGAATGGAGACGTATCGTCTTCAGCGATGAGAGTCGTTTCTGCCTTGGTGCCAATGATGGCCGTATGCGTGTTTGGCGCCGTGCAGGTGAGCGCCACAATCATGAGTGCATACGACCGAGGCACACAGTGCCAACAGCCGGCATCATGGTGTGGGGAGCGATCTCCTACACTGGCCGTACACCTCTGGTGATCGTCGAGGGGACACCGAATAGTGCACCGTACATCCAAACCGTCATCGAACCCATCGTTCTACCATTCCTAGACCGGCAAGGGAACTTGCTGTTCCAACAGGACAATGCACGTCCGCATGTATCCTGTGCCACCCAACGTGCTCTAGAAGGTGTAAGTCAACTACCCTGGCCAGCAAGATCTCCGGATCTGTCCCCCATTGAGCATGTTTGGGACTGGATGAAGCGTCGTCTCACGCGGTCTGCACGTCCAGCAAGAACGCTGGTCCAACTGAGGCGCCAGGTGGAAATGGCATGGCAAGCCGTTCCACAGGACTACATCCAGCATCTCTACGATCGTCTCCATGGGAGAATAGCAGCCTGCATTGCTGCGAAAGGTGGATATACACTGTACTAGTGCCGACATTGTGCATGCTCTGTTGCCTGTGTTTATGTGCCTGTGGTTCTGTCAGTGTGATCATGTGATGTATCTGACCCCAGGAATGTGTCAATAAAGTTTCCCCTTCCTGTGACAATGAATTCACGGTGTTCTTATTTCAATTTCCAGGAGTGTATTTTATTGAGGAACTGTCAAAACTGTTGCTTCCTGCTGCCATATACAAGGATTTGCAGTAATTAATAATGTTTAAGGTCTTCTGCATTCTGAAACGTAGAATGTTTCGAACGTTTCTTAATCGGTACAAAATCACGACCGGAGTCAGAGGAGCTGTGTCCAGACACAGGGAACTTACATGGCGTCAAATACACCATTAGTGACGGTGACGTCATGAGCCTGCACAGCGAATCGAGCAGCAATATTATGAAACTTTCTACTTCCGGCGGAACAGTTAAATGCGCTGAATACTATGGCTCCATGGGATATTATTGCACTGCCGTAATTACCTGTTCCCTTTATGTGAAGGTCTGCAGCAGCCTGCTGAATGTGTCAAGAATTTAATATGCGTTTACCAGTGAAAAATTGCTTAGACGACATATGCCATCGTCTATGTCCCAATAAAAGTTTATTATGTCAAACAAATTTTCAACCTCTCGACTGAGAATTTAATCTTCAATGTTTAAACTTGGAGACTACTAGATGATACTTGTGTGGAGAATTTTTGTTAATTACCTTAATTGACTTCAAGCAATTAAATCTTGTTCAGAAAGAATTTTCACTTTGCAGCAGAGTGTGTGCTAATTTGAATTTTCGTGACAAATTAAAACCGTATGTCACACCGCGACTCCAAACTACAACCTTCGCTTTCCGTAGGCAAATGCTCTGGCGATAGAGCTATCCATGCACGAGTTCCATCTCGCCTTCACAGCTTCACTTCCACCTGTACCTCGTCTCCTGCTCTCCAAACTTCACGGAAGTTATCCAGCATACATTACAGGGCTAATACCTCTGGAAGATAGGATACTGAAGGCACGTGGGTTAGCCACAGCGTGGTAGGCGTTCTGTTCATTCTGCTGTTGTAAATGCATTCCAAGAATGGGAAGATGAATGGTGAACCAGCTGAAACTATATTTTACAAGATATTACCAGTGCCAAAGCCGTCGGAATAACACTGTTTACTTTGGTATTTCTCTCCAAACAGTGAACTTCCAGCTGTATGCTGGATCAACAGTAGCGCTAAAGTGTATTTGCAATGTTATAGAACAAATTTTTATTAATTTTGATAAATTTAAACCGCAGTATTAATTGTGGTACCGACACCACATGTTGGAATTCCCAGTAGAAGTTGACAGACATCTTGTGGTGCAAGAGAAAATTACATGGTGATATTATCATGTTTGGAATTATCAGCAGAAGATGGTAAACATTATGCAAAGTGAATACCCTAGTTTGTGTGACTTTGAAAGTATAGCAACCATCGTTTCTTACCTGTATGAATGTGTATCAGTACTGTTCAGTATGACGTTTCATCGAAGTGTCATGTACTTTCCACTGAATGACAACAGAAGACGACAACGATTGAACTGTGAGACGATTTTAATATCCTCGCATAGGATCACTGTAATGTTTAGCGAATTTTCCAGTCCTTTTAGAGACGAGTTCTTTTGATGAATTTACACTTGGGAATACCATTGTTTAGTTAGGAAGTGTGCCATATCAAACTGCATAGCTAATTTCCGTCGTACCAATGATCTTGTTCTTGGTTACGTGGTACCGGTGTCACGAGAATGTGGCCGCTGCCGCTTCAAGCTTTAAGTTGAATCACCGGTAGTATTCATAAGTGTTTTGCTGTGTTGTAGAGCTAATTCTTATATATTTTATTGAATTTATGCATGGTATTAATGCGTGGTGCAGGGATCAAACTACGCTCATCTATTAACCTATACGAGGTGCATTCAAGTTCTAAGGACTCCGATTTTTTTTCTTGAGACTGGAAAGAGATAGAAACATGCTCATTGTTTTAAAATGAGGCCGTGTTCATTGTCAATACGTCCCAGAGATGGCAGCACTGTATGGCAGATGGAATTTTACCGCCTGCGGGAGAATGAGAACTGTTTTAAATACTTAAAATGGCGACGTTTTCTTTACTTGAACAGCATGTAGTCATTCGTTTTCTGAATTTGCCTGGTGTGAAACCAGTTGAAATTCATCGACAGTTGAAGGAGACATGTGGTGATGGAGCTATGGATGTGTCGAAAGTTTAATGAAGGCAGAACATCGTGTGACAACAATCCGAAACAACCTCGGGCTTGCACAAGCTGGTCTGACGACATGATCGAGAAAGTGGAGAGAATTGTTTTGGGGGATCGCCGAATGACTGTTGAACAGATCGCCTCCAGAGTTGGCATTTCTGTGGGTTCTGTGCACACAATCCTGCATGACGACCTGAAAATGCGAAAAGTGTCGTCCAGTTGGGTGGCACGAATGCTGACGGACGACCACAGGGCTGCCCGTGTGGCATGTTGCCAAGCAATGTTGACGCGCTACGACAGCATGAATGTGACTTTCTTTTCGTAGGTTTGTGACAATGGATGAGACGTGGATGCCATTTTTCAATCCAGAAACAAAGCGCCAGTCAGCTCAATCGAAGCACACAGATTCAACGCCACCAAAAAAATTTCGGGTAACCGCCAGTGCTGAAAAACTGATGGTGTCCATGTTCTGGGACAGCGAGGGCGTAATCCTTACCCTTCTTCTTTTGGTCATCAGTCTACTGACTGGTTTGATGCGGCCCGCCACGAATTCCTTTCCTGTGATAACCTCTTCATCTCAGAGTAGCACTCGCAACCTACGTCCTCAATTATTTGCTTGACGTATTCCAATCTTTGTCTTCCTCTACAGTTTTTGCCCTCTACAGTTCCCTCTAGTACCATGGAAGTCAATCCCTCATGTCTTATCAGGTGTCCTATCACCCTGTCCCTTCTCCTTATCAGTGTTTTCCACATATTCCTTTCCGATTCTGCATAGAACCTCTTCATTCCTTACCTTATCAGTCCACCTAATTTTAAACATTCATCTATAGCACCACATCTCAAATGCTTGGATTCTCTTCTGTTCCGGTATTCCCACAGTCCATGTTTCACTACCATACAATGCTGTACTCCAGACGTACATCCTCAGAAATTTCTTCCTCAAATTAAGGCCGGTATTTGATATTAGTAGACTTCTCTTGGCCAGAAATGCCTTTTTTGCCATAGCGAGTCTGCTTTTGATGTCCTCCTTGCTCCATCCGTCATTGGTTATTTTACTGCCTAGGTAGCAGAATTCCTTAACTTCATTGACTTCGTGACCATCAATCCTGATGTTAAGTTTATCGCTGTTCTCATTTCTACTACTTCTCATTACCTACGTCTTTCTCCGATTTACTCTCAAACCACACTGTGTACTCATTAGACTGTTCATTCCGTTCAGCAGATCATTTAATTCTTCTTCACTTTCATTCAGGATAGCAATGTCATCAGCGAATCGTATCATTGATATCCTTTCACCTTGTATTTTAATTCCACTCCTGAACCATTCTTTTATTTCCATCTTTGCTTCCTCGATGTACAGATTGAAGAGTGGGGGCGAAAGGCTACAGACTTGTCTTACACCCTTCTTAATACGAGTACTTCGTTCCTGATCGTCCACTCTTATTATTCGCTCTTGGTTGTTGTACATATTGTATATGACCCGTCTCTCCCTATAGCGTACACCTACTTTTTTCAGAATCTCGAACAGCTTGCACCATTTTATATTGCCGAACGCTTTTTCCAGGTCGACAAATCCTATGAACGTGTCTTGATTTTTCTTTAGCCTTGCTTACATTATTACCCGTAACGTCTGAATTGCCTCTCTCGTGCCTTTACTTTTCCTAAAACCAAACTGATCGTCAGCTAGCGCATTCTCAATTTTCTTTTCCATTCTTCTGTATATTATTCTTGTAAGCAGCTTCGATGTATGAGCTGTTATGCTGATTGTGCTATAATTCTCGCACATGTCAGCTCTTGCCGTCTTCGGAATTGTGTGGATGATGATTTTCCGAAAGTCAGATGGTATGTCGCCAGACTCATATATTCTACACACCAACGTGAATAGTCGTTTTGTTGCCACTTCCCCTAATGATTTTAGAAATTCTGATGGAATGTTATCTATCCCTTCTGCCTTATTTGACCGTAAGTCCTCCAAAGCTCATTTAAATTCCGATTCTAATACTGGATCCCCTATCTCTTGTAAATCGACTCCTGTTTCTTCTTCTATCACACAGACAAATCTTCACCCTCCTAGAGGCTTTCAATGTATTCTTTCCACCTATCTGCCCTCTCCTCTGCATTTAACAGTGGAATTCCCGTTGCGCTCTTAATGTTACCTCCGTTGCTTTTAATGTCACCAAAGGTTGTTTTGACTTTCCTGTATGCTGAGTCTGTCCTTCTGACAATCATATCTTTTTCGATGTCTTCACATTTTCCCTGCAGCCATTTCGTCTTAGCTTCCCTGCACTTCCTATTTGTTTCATTCCTCAGCGACTTGTATTTCTGTATTCCTGATTTTCCCCGAACATGTTTGTACTTCCTCCTTTCATCAATCAACTGAAGTATTTCTTCGCAGCTACCTTCTTTGTACCTATGTTTTCCTTCCCAACTTCTGTGATGGCCCTTTTTAGAGATGTCCATTCCTCTTCAACTGTGCTGCCTACTGCGCTATTCCTTATTGCTCTATCTATAGCGTTAGAGAACTTCAAACGTATCTCGTCATTCCTTAGAACTTCCATATCCCACTTCTTTGCGTATTAATTCTTCCTGATTAATGTCTTTAACTTCAGCCCACTCTTCATCACTACTATACTGTGATCTGAGTCTATATCTGCTCCTGGATACGCCTTAAATCCAGTATCTGATTTCGGAATCTCTGTCTGACCATGATGTAATCTAATTGGAATCTTCCCGTATCTCCCGGCCTTTTCCAAGTATACCTCCTCCTCTTGTGATTCTTGAACAGGGTATTCGCTATTACTAGCTGAAACTTGTTAGAAAACTCAATTAGTCTTTCTCCTCTTTCATTCCTTGTCCCAAGCCCATATTCTCCTGTAACCTTTTCTTCTACTCCTTCCCCTACAACTGCATTCCAGTCGCCCATGACTATTAGATTTTCGTCCCCCTTTACATAGTGCATTACCGTTTCAATATCCTCATACATTTTCTCTATCTGTTCATCTTCAGCTTGCGACGTCGGCATGTATACCTGAACTATCGTTGTCGGTGTTGGTCTGCTGTCGATTCTGATTATAACAACCCGGTCACTGAACTGTTCACAGTAACACACCCTCTGCTCCACCTTCCTATTCATAACGAATCCTACACCTGTTATACCATTTTCTGCTGCTGTTGATATTACCCGATACTCATCTGACCAGAAATCCTTGTCTTCCTTCCACTTCACTTCACTGACCCCTACTAAATCTAGATTGAGCCTTTGCATTTCCCTTTTCAGATTTTCTAGTTTCCCTACCACGTTCAAGCTTCTGACATTCCACGCCCCGACTCGTAGAACGTTATCCTTTTGTTGATTATTCAATATTTTTCTCATGGTAACCTCCCCCTTGGCAGTCCTCTCCCTGAGATCCGAATGGGGGACTATTCCGGAATCTTTTGCCAATGGAGAGATCATTATGACACTTCTTCAACTACAGGCCACATGTCCTGTGGATACACGTTACGTGTCTTTAATGCAGTGGTTTCCATTGCCTTCTCCATCCTCATGTCGTTGACCATTGCTGATTCTTCAGCCTTTAGGGGCAATTTCCCACCCCTAGGACAAGAGAGTGCCCTGAACCTCTATCCGCTCCTCCGCCCTCTTTGACAAGGCCGTTGGCAGAATGAGGCTGACTTCTTATGCCGGAAGTCTTCGGCCGCCAATGCTGATTATTTATCCAAATTTAGACAGTGGCGGCGATCGAACCCGGGAGCGAAGTAGTTTTTGATTATGAATGAAAGACGCTACCCCTAGACCACGGGTTTTACCCATTGCGTTCTACAGGGCACTACGGTAACAGGTGCATCGTACGAAAATGTTTTGAAGAACAAATTCCTTCCTGCACTGCAACAGAAACGTCCGGGAAGGGCTGCGCGTGTGCTGTTTCACCAAGGCAACGCCACCGCACATCGAGCTAACGTTACGCAACAGTTTCTTCGTGATAACCACATTGAAGTGATTCCTCATGCTCCCTACTCACCTGACCTGGCTCCTAGTGACTTTTGGCTTTTTCCAACAGTGAAAGACTCTCTCCGTGGCCGCACATTCACCAGCCGTGCTGCTATTGCCTCAGCGATTTTCCAGTGGTCAAAACACACTCCTAAAGAAGCCTTCTGTCATGGAATCATGGCGTCAGTGTTGTGAAAAATGTGTACGTCTGCAGGGCGATTACGTCGAGAAGTAACGCCAGTTTCATCGATTTCGGGTGAGTAGTTAATTAGAAAAAAAATCGGAGGCCTTAGAACTTGAATGCACCTCGTAGTTTACTTCAGTTGTGTCAATAAGTGAGCCGGGTAAATTTTAGTAAGTTGCACAAAAAGCAAAGAGGTCGAAATATTTCATTTGAACGTCCATTGTGGTTTCAAACACTGGAGTGGACACTGAACTTTGGTGACCAACAAGTCCTGCTTAACGTGTAAGGTTTAAAAACAATGCCATTAAGCAAACTATGTAAAATGTTTCGTATTACACAACAATTCATTTACAACAGTAGTGCCATGTGTTTCTATTTTTGAGCAAGATGTATGAGACAGGCAAAATACCCTCAGACTTCAAGAAGAGTATAATAATTCCAATCCCAAAAAAGTAGGTGTTGACAGATGAGAAAAATACCGAATTAGCAATTTAATAAGCCACGGCTGCAAAATACAGACACGAATTCTTTATGGACGAAGGAAAAACTGGTAGAAGCTGACCTCGGGGAAGATCAGTTTGGATTCCGTAGAAATGTTGGAACACGTGAGGCATCTAAGACCCTACGACTTATCTTAGAAAATAGATTAAGGAAAGGCAAACGCCTCGCGAGATTAGCCGAGCGGTCTACTGTCGCTGCACTCATGGACTGTGCAGCCGGTCCCGGCGGAGGTTCGAGTCCTCCCTCGGGCATAGGTGTGTGCGTTTGTTCTTAGGATAATTTAGGTTAAGTATTGTGTAAGCTTAGCGGCTGATGACCTTAGCAGTTGAGTCCCATAAAATTTCCCACACTTTTGAACATTTTTGAAAGGCAAACCTACGATTTTAGCATTTGTTGACTTGGAGAAAGCTTTTGACAATATTGACTGGAATACTCCATTTCAAATTCTGAAGGTGGAAGGGTAAAATACAGGGAGCGAAAGGCTATTTACAATTTGTACAGAAACCAGATGGCCGTTATAAGAGT
The DNA here is from genome assembly GCF_023897955.1 of Schistocerca gregaria. Classification (NCBI taxonomy): domain Eukaryota; kingdom Metazoa; phylum Arthropoda; class Insecta; order Orthoptera; family Acrididae; genus Schistocerca; species Schistocerca gregaria. The sequence continues at coordinate 222,725,106 of NC_064921.1, forward strand.
CGAGGGGTATGAAAGGGAAACAGTGGTTGGGAAGGAAGTGAGACAGGGTTGTAGTCTCTCCCCGATGTTATTCAATCTATAAATTGAACAAGCAGTAAAGGAAACAAAACAAAAATTCGGAGTAGGTATTAAAGTCCATGGAGAAGAAATAAAAACTTTGAGGTTCCCCGACGACATTGTAATTCTGTCAGAGACAGCAAAGGACCTGGAAGAGCAACTGAACGGAATGGACAGTGTCTTCAATGGAGGATATAAAATGAACATCAATAAAAACAAAACGAGGATAATGGAATTTAGTCGAATTAAATCGGGTGATGCCGAGGAAATTGGATTCGGAAATGAGACACTTAAAGTAGTAAAGGAGTTTTGCTATTTGGGGAGCAAATAACTGAAGGTTCTTGAAGTAGAGAGGATATAAAATGTAGACTGGCAATGGTAAGGACACAGTTTCTGAAAAAGAAAAATTTGTTAACATCGAGTATAGATTTAAATGTCAGGAAGTCGTTTCTGAAAGTATTCGTATGGAGTGTAGCCGTGTTGGATGTGAAACATGGACGATAAATAGGTTGGACAAGAAGAGAATAGAAGCTTTCGAAATGTGGTGTTACAGAAGAATGCTGAAGATTAGATGGGCAGATCACGGAACTAATGAGGAGGTATTGAACAGAATTGAGGTGAAGCGGAGTTTGTGGCACAACTTGACAAGAAGAAGGGACCGGTTGGTAGGACATGTTCTGAGGCATCAAGGGATCACATAATTAGCATTGGAAGGCAATGTGGAGGGTAAAAATCATAGAGGGAGACCAAGACATGAGTACACTACCCAGATTCAGAAGGATGTAGGTTGCAGTAAGTACTGGGAGATGAACAAGCTTGCACAGGATAGAGTAGCATGGAGAGCTGCATCAAACCAGTGTCAGGACTCAAGACCATAACAACAACAGTTCCACAGCATTATCATGAGGAATTAGGCTAATTATGACCGGTCCTTTGTATGCTGTGTAAGACTTACGTATTTTGTGTTTCTTTTTGCTAGTGAGATGGTGTGGTTTTACAAATACTTTCTGGCCTACTGAGAACGTTCTTTTAATTGCTGTTCTATCTCCTCTGTCTTTTCTTTCAATGCCTTTCTGATGTTGGAGAGTGCTGTTGCTATGACTTGTTTGTACTGTCTACGTGGTACAATAGGAAGTCTAACATTTTCTCTGGTTTTCTTTGTGGGTTCAATATTTTTAAGTACAGTGATAGGAGGTACCCTAATAGTGTAGTGCTATGTGACATTTCATTTATTACTTCTTGAAAATCTTTAAGGTATATATCCCAAGTGTTGTGTCTTTTGCCTACATATAATCGGCATAAAGTGCCTGCGTCCTTCATAGATTGTCGGGTGGATTTACGCTAGGTTTGTACTTAGATATGTAGATGGATTTTATTTTTTGTTGTTTTAACGTGTTCTGCCATTGCATTGATTTGTATTATGGGCCATTATCCGAAATTATTCGTTCCACTCGACCTACTTGTTTGACAAAATCTTGTCTAAATGCTTTACTTATAGTAAGACCTGTTGCCCGTTTTAATGGTGTCAAGGTAACATATTTAGAAGTAAGTTCCAAATCGACAGATATAAAAATATATCCATTTTTCGTGCATGGGAGGGGCCCCATCAAATCCGTTGCAGCTATTTGTTTTAATCTTTTAGGAATTATTGGAAACATAGGTGGTTTAATTTGGAAAGTGACGTGTTTAGCCCTCATAAATTTTTTGCACTTGGCTAATACTGTTCTAATTCGTCTTTCCATATTAGGAAAATGGCTTCTTTGTTTTATTTTTAAAAACGCATTTCTTTAGTGCAAAGTGGCCATTACTTAAATGTGTGTACTATATGTACTTATTAATTAGTTCACCTGGGTATAAATTAACCATTCATTCGTTGCAACATTTCGTCTAAAAAGTAAAACATTATTTTTTAGGCGATAGTGCTGTCGAATGTCTGGAAAATCCTTACTTCTCCACTTTTTTTTGATTCCTAGTACTTTGGGATCCTTGTCCTGTTCTTTGCCAATGGTTTTCAATGCTGTCGTAATGTAGTTTTCGAAAGGTACTTGTTTCATATAGTATATTGTAAACTGGTCTTCTGCTGCTTCCAAACCTATGTTATTGGATACACAATGCGGACATCGTGATGAAGCATCTGCTAATATATTCGCTGGTCCTGGTATGTGAATAATAGTGAAGTCAAATTCTTGTAGTATTAACATCCATCTGGCTAAACTCTCATGAGTTAGTTTGGCTGATAACAGAAATTCTAATGCTTTGTGGTCAGTGTATACTTTTGTTTTTCTTGCGAATAGGAAGTATCGAAAACGTTGGAAGCCCCATACAGTAGCCAATGCTTCCAGCTCCATGACTGAATAGTTTTTCTCTCTTTTTGTGAATACACGACTGGCAAATGCAATTGTTCTATGTGATCTTTGCCCTGCGTGTTAGTATTCTTGGAATAAGACAATTCCTAAACCTGTTTTCGCGCTATCAGTGGCCACACAAAAATTTTGTGTTAGATCAGGATGTGCTAAAATCGGTGCGGTTGTTAGAGCGTTTTTCACTTTTAAAAATTCCTCATTGGCTTGCTGATCCCATACCCATGGTGTGTTCTTTCCAGTCAATGCACATAGACGTGGTGTTGCTAGAGAGTCGATCCAAATAAATTCTTTATAGAATCCGGTGAGACCTAGAAATCCTCTGAGAGTTTTCTTATTATACGGAGTACAGAATTCTTTGATTGCCGTTAGTTTTTCTGGGTCTGGCATTACACCTTTCTCTGAAATAATGTGTCCTAGTAATCTGACCATTCGCCTTCAAAATTTGGATTTTGTTATTTTTACTGTAACCCCACAATCTTTCATGATCTTTCATGATCTGTCAAAACTGATTTACTGTGTCGTTGTGATGTTCCCAAGAGGGTTCTGCTATAATCACATCATCAACATAACAAGTAATTTTTTGTAAAATTTCAGAACTGAGTATAGTATTAAATCCCCTAATAAACGCTGTTGGTGATATCTTTAAACCAAATGGCAATCGTTTAAATTGCTAACATCTACCGAATACAATAAATGCTGTAAATTTTCTACATTCTGAGGCCAATTCTATTTGCCAGAAACTACTCCGGAAATCAATTGATGAAAATATCTTAGCACCGTGGAAGTTTTGTATCAATTCCCCAAATTTTTCTGGGCGATCTGTCTCAGTGATTATAATTGTGTTGATCTGTCTGGAATCAAGCACTAACCTAATGTCCCATCTCGTTTTTGTAGAATATGGAGTTGGCTGTTATATGTGGAGGTAGCTGGTCCAATAATATCATCATGTAACATTTTAGAAATCTCCTGGACTACTTTATTCCTATACCTTAATGGGATTGTATAGGGTGGCACTCTAAATGGTTAGTGCTGTATTACTTCAAACTTGTACTGAAAGTGTTTAATACTGCCAGTCTTAGATAAAAATACTTCTGCTTTATCTCGTAAAATACCCTCTAATTCTCTTTTACTGTGTTCCGAAATATCTTGAACTTCTTGAAATTTTTCGTTGATTTTTTTATGGACTTCTAACCTGAACTGAGGCGATTCCCCCTTTTGTGGATATCATTTTAATTCTTCATCCTCTTTATCTCGCATCATTCTTAATTGTTTTTTTTATAACTGGTATTTCTTCTAATTTTAGCTTTTGCTCAAAGAGAAGTGTGACATTCCCGAATGTTACGCTACCTTTCCCCATATCTATAATCGCTCGTCTCTCATTTAAAAAATCTTTACCTATAACAAAAATCAACAGTTAGTTTAGGTATAATCATGAATTTGGCTTCGATCTTTTGACCGTGGCATTAAAGAGTTAACCTTGTTTGTCTCGTAACTTCCGCAGCGTTGTTTCTAATAGGACCTCTTACTTTGATCTTACCTGTTTTCAGAACTGGCAATTCCTCATTGGCATTACACTGCATGAACAAATTTTCTGAGATCGCGGTCAGTTCACTCCCGCTATCAATTACAATACTGACTGGGATAGGTTTTACCGTGGTCTTCACAATTGGTTGACCTTGAAAGGGTTGGTTCTGTCTTCTTCTTCTTGCATCAACGAATCTTCCACTGAATCATAAATGAGTCTTTTCAGGACTTCCCCTGTGAATTCGAACTTTCTGTAGGATACGCTTCGAGTGCTACTTCTCTCTCTTTTATTTCCTCTTCTCTATTTCTTCCTTCATTTACGCTTTCTTCAACATCCTCCACTTTTTTCTCATCTTCGTTTATCTTCTCCTTCTTCGTCGCTACTTCCACATTATCTCATTTAAATGCTCTAATTATCGCTTCACACCTTCCTTCATTATATACGTTGGGTTGTGTGCCCATTAGTAACTTATTTTCAACTTCTGTCGACTGCGCATTATCCTCATTGAATTCTCTTTCCCTGGTTTCCATCTCAAATAGCTCTGCAATACTCAATTACTTCATCTTTTCCTCCTGCATTCGTTGTGCATGCCTCTGGTAATTCATCTTCCTCATCAGTATTCTCCCAATTAATTTCGTCCCAAAACGATATTGTTATTTTCCTGTCTTCGTTTTCATCTGGTCCCTGCGGTTTTGTTTCTTCCTTTTTCTCTTCTCGTGATAAGGTATTTACTTCTCTGTTCAAGGTGCTGTAATTATCCTGGGTCGGTGCGCCATTCTCTTTGGCTTGGCCGCTTAGCTGTCAGTTCGAACGTTTTTCGGGGTTTGGTGCTCTCTTCTATCTGTATTCTCTTTTATGGTTCATCTGGTTGATATTGGTTTCTTTGTTGATAATTTATCGGTCTATTGGTTTTCCAGTACCCGTTCCAGTTGTCATTATTCCCTCTGTAATAGTTGTTGCCGTTCTTGGGTGAATTATAGCTATTGCCATATTCTCTTCTAATCCATAACCATTTCTTTGTTGAAATCTGTTGTCGTTTCTTGGTGCGAAGTTATCACGTGGTTCGTAGTTATTGTTTGTTCGTATTGTGGCTTGTGGATCCCACTGCTTTTTGCTTTCGTTTTCACGTGCGCTTCGTCTTGTTCTTGCGTCATCTTCAGAAAATATGAACTCTAGTTCCCTTAGAATACCTTTAAATGCTTCGACGTCATTGCCTCCGCGACCTACTAATGATTGCTGGTATTTCAATGGTAGCTTCATCGCGCATAATTTAATCAACTCTCCGTCACTGTATGGTACATCTAAGCATTGATTTTTTCTTTGCCATTACTTCGAAAAATTTCACGGGACTCTTCTCTCCTGAATTTTCAAAATATGGGTTCTGTAAAAATTCGTACTTCACTCTGTTCTGTGCTTCGCTGGACCAATATCGTGAGAGAAACTTCTCTCTGAAATCTTCGTACGATCGGCATGTCGCTGCAACATTCTGCATGGTTTCTGCGACTGTTCCTGATATGAGTGCGCATATAAAGTCTAATTTGTGTGCTAGCGTCCAGTGTTCTGGTAATCCTACTCGGAATTGATCAATAATAGTTCGTGGATGAAACGAGTTTCCTTCTCGAAAGTGTTGAAATCTTCTCACTGTGAGGAAATGATCGTTGTCGTACTTCGTAATGGTTCCATATGAAATTCGCGATTCTTCGCCACTTTTGTTTCTTATCATTTGTCTCGTCGTTCTTTCCAGTTGTGGTAGAGCCATTGGATATTGTCCACTGTAACTTTCTCCTACCCTTGCGTGGTATCGTTGAAGTGGTACGCAATAATTTTCTTCCATCGGTTTTGATCGTGTAGCTGAATGCATTGCACTGTACTCTTCGAGACCCGGCTTTCCATTGTCACGTATTGCTTCGGTATCTTGTTTGGCTAACCTTGCCGCTTCAGTGCACGATACAAACTGTCTTGAAAGATACATTTGTGGATCCGCATGTGTTTGTGGTGCCGTTTGTTTATCAAGAGTTTCTAAACGTGTTTGTTGCCGTGCAGGCTGTCTGAATTCACATATGTTACTTTCCGCTTGTGATTGGAATCGAAAATGCATGATATCTTCGTTAACTGCTTGTTTTTCCGGTGCTGTTACAGATACGGATGTGGTTGTAGACTCTGTGCTCGTTCTATCCTGTTCACTACGCTCTTCAATGATTTGCAACAACTCTGTTCGAAATTTCTGAAATTGTTAATTCGTTTGCACTCGTACTGTGAATATGCAATTATCATATCTTTACAGCGCTGCTTTTGTGATACGTTTGTGTAACACACTGTTTTCAACAATTTCACGCGCTGTACCTTTTGCTTGTCTAGTAATTACGTTTATTTGTTTTTTTCTAGTTTCTTGACTTCTCTCTGGGTGTTGTTACGTAATGTTTTGATCTCGTCCTGAATGACATCACGCAAAGTTTGTGCGTCCACTTGTACCATGTCATTGTCTGTTCTCAATTGATTGTGAGCTGTTATTAAGTTTCCTATGACTTCTCGAGATTATTTTGCCTCGTCTTCAATATGACTTAGGTATAACTGTTTTTTTGTTTTGTTCTTTAATCTCACGCATGGGTCTCGTGGTTTCTGCATTCTGAATTTGAATTTGGTTCGCTATTTCTTTATTTTGCCTTGTCATGGTTTCTGTAATTTGTTGTAATAATTCTACCAGATTGGTGGGTCCTATGGCGTTTTATTCCGACGTCCTACGCTCTGTATTTTCTCCCAAGTGTTGGTTTGCAACCGATTACATTGAACTGTGCGGTGACGTGTTTCTGTTCGAATTCCTTGAACTCTGTTGTGAGGGAGCTCTGATTATTGTACTATCGTTTCTACGTATTCAAGACGCAAGTTAGAATCCTCATCGACTGTCTATCTACTTTCCTGCTCCTGTGTCGTATGCTGACCTACGTTTTGTGTGCCTTGGTGTACACTATCCTCGGTATGGTGCGTTACCTGTCCTATTTCTTACTGTACTGCAACGTCTGTTATACTGTCCTCTATTCTCTGTCGGTCTTCATGCTGTGTCTCTACCTCAATTCGGTCAAGGTCTCGATTTGCCATTTCTAGTCTTTCCGATTCCCTTACTTTCTGTTTTAAAAGCAATTCACGCACCCTACTTCACAAGCAATGAAGGAAACAAAAGAAAAGTTCGGAGTAGGTATTAAAATCAATGGAGAGAAAATAAAAACTTTGGGTACGCTGATGACATTGTAATTCTGTCAGAGACAGCAAGGGACTCGGAAGAGCAGTTGAGTGGAATGGACAGTGTCTTGAATGGAGAGTATAAGATGAACATCAACAAAAACATAACGATGATAATGGAATGTAGTCGAATTAAGTCGGGTGATGCTGAGGGAATTAGATTAGGAAATGGAACACTTGAAGTAGTAAAGGAGTTTTGCTATTTGGGGAGCAAAATAACTGATGATGCTCGAAGTAGAGAGGATATACAATGTAGACTGGGAATGGCAAGGAAAGCGTTTCTGAAGAAGAAAAATTTGTTAACATCGAGTATACATTTAAATGCCAGGAAGTAGTTTCTGAAAGCATTTGTATGGAGTGTAGCCATATATGGAAGTGAAACGTGGACGATAGATAGTATAGACAAGAAGAGAATAGAAGCTTTCGAAATGTGGTGCTACAGAAGAATGCTGAAGATTAGAATGGTAGATCACATATCTAATGAGGAGGTATTGAGTAGAACTGGGGAGAAGAGGAACCTGTGGCACAACTTGACTAGAAGAAGGGATCGGTTCGTAGGACATGTTCTGAGACATCGAGGGATCACCAATTTAGTATTGAAGGGCAGCGTGCAGGGTAAAAATCGTAGAGGGGGACCAAGAGATGAATACACTAAGCAGATTCAGAAGGATGTAGGCTGCAGTAGGTACTGGGAGATTAAGAAGCTTGCACAGGATAGAGTAGCATGGAGAGCTGCATCAAACCAGTCTCAGAACTGAAGACCACAACAACAACAACAACTACTACGCGTTAACATGCGCTCGTACGATCTCACGCGTTTCATAAACTTCTTGCTCACACGACTGGACACTTATTATACCCAAAACTGACAATCCATTGACTTACTTGTTGGGTCAGAACCAACTTGTCAATGATCTGTCCGCCACCTGTGCGCTTGCATTGGAGAGAAAACTTAATTCTAATAATATTAAAATACATAATTTAATTATGCTATTCTCTCTGCTAGAATGCATCACTTTCTATTGAATACTTTCTTAGTATCTATCGCTCCAGCTACTGTTTTCGACTATTTATGCCTTTCAGAAAAAAACTGTGTTACAAAAAGTTTTCAACAGGATATTTTTCTGACCTAGTTGGGCATGTGGTCGACATTCAATCATGGTATTTTACCATCCTGCCAGGTCCGCCATTCTCTGACATTCTGCGTGGTGTCTGTTTGTTCTAAGTCCTGTCTCCCTACCACCTCCGCGCAACGACGCTCTGAGTGTGTTTTTTCGGGAATTGACTAGTTTGAACCTGGGACCTGCTGCTGGTAAGGAGACGCCAGACCACACATGACATGTAGAGTTCAGAAGAGTTCAGTGAGACTAGCGATGATATAACCAAATACTTAATGATTTCAGCATCAGCTCCACTGCACTCCCTGTAAAAGAATCTCAGTACTAACTAAATTTAGTGGAAGTGGTTCAAGGCTTTCCTATTTTTAGTTAGCTGGTAAAATAACGTCGAAAAAGCAGTTAAGTTTACCATTGGAATTTTTATTCTACTCACAAAACATTCTTTATAAATTGCACTATTGATAAAAGGAAATATTTTATTACAAGATGATAAAAACCAACTGCGTTCAACAAAATTGTAAACGAATATTCCCTGAATGGGTTTCCAAGTTCTACAATGGATCGAAGGATGACCTATGCCATATCACATCTATAATCTAGGTTTAAATTAAGTTTCATAAAAGAGAAAACTATCAAAAATGGTCGACAGTGACCCTCAATTATCTTTATATATTATTTAACTTGTTGTAAATTACAGTGGCTGATGTGGCTTCTCAATAATTATATAACAGAAAAATCATCGCGTTTCAGATTTTTAACTTCTCGTAGGAAATGTTAATTGACGATCGACACTATTATTACGTAAAAAGCGGGTGTAACAGAGGAGACTTCTGCAGTTCTGAGTGAAGCCTTATGCGCTCTTATGGCGCATCGTGTGCATTCATTACCTTGTCGTTGTTAGGGGACGGCGGGTGGCGCAGCTCCACACACCTCGCCGTCTCGGAAGCAACTCTCCCTGACTAGTCGTTACTACAATTTAGCGAAGTTGGTTTAAGAAAAGCTATCTGGCTGTGTTTTCAACTGAACAAACAGGGTCACAATGTTAACCTTAAGCTCCACCTACAAAAATTCTGTCCATCCAATGAGAAACGTTATACTTTTCGTGGGGGGCAATGTTTTTAATGTTTGCAACATAACAGAGACGCATATAGTGTCACGCTAAAACTTGCAGCTCGTGTGGCCCTTTTAGTGTTATCGTAAGATCTATACTGTTCTTCTGGAGGTCTCTATCTTTTAACAGGGGCTGGGGTGGTCTTGGCGGTCGGCTGGAGACGTGGGTGTCCGTCCCTTATCGTAGGCCCTCTTAGACTACATGACTTTGCTCTCGGCTTCTGTTCTCGTTTCTCCCCTCGAAACTGCGTCTGACATGCATTTAGGCGTTCTTGTGTTAGTCTGTTGACCGTATTACTTTTGTTAATTTAATGTCAGGATTTATTCAGAGTTATGTGACATACTGTCGGATTTCCTATCATGTTAGGATTAACATGGAAGGTGTTGGATTTGCCTAACACCTTACAATGTGTTACATTTATGAACATTTAAAGGAAGTTTGCTACTGCTTAAATCATTCTTCAATATTATAAAGATATGACTCAATATCTGTGAAGGCACTATTACCGTTTTATACACTACTGGCCATTAACATTGCTACACCAAACGATAGTGTGCTACAGACGCGAAATTTAACCGACAGGAAGAAGATGCTGTGATATGGAAATGATCAGCTTTTTAGACCCTTCACACGAGGTTGGCGCCGGTGGCGAAACCTAAAACATACTGACATGAGGAAAGTTTCCAACTGATTTCTCATACACAAGCAGCGGTTGACCAGTGTCGCCTTGTGAAACGTTGTTGTGATGCCTCGTGTAAGGAGCAGAGATGCGTACCATCACGTTTCCGAATTTGATAAAGGTCGGATTGTAGCCTATCGCGATTGCGGTTTATTGTATCGCGACATTACTGCTCGTGTTGGTCGAGATCCAATGACTGTTAGCAGAATATGGAATCGGTGGGTTCAGGAGTGTAATACGGAACACCGAGCTGGAACCCAACGGCCTCGTATCACTTGCAGTCGAGATGACAGGCAACTTATCCGCATGGCTGTAATAGATCGTGCAGCCACGTCTCGATCCCTGAGTCAGCAGATGGGGACGTTTGCAATGCAACAACCATCTGCACGAACAGTTCGACGACGCTTGCAGCAGCATGGACTATCAGGTCGGAGACCACGGCTGCGGTTACCCTTGACGATGCATCACAGACAGGAGCACTTGTGATGGCGTACTCAACGACGAACCTGGGTGCGCGAATGGCTAAACTTCATTTTTTCGAACGAATCCAGGTACTGTTTACAGCATCATGATGGTCGCATCCGTGTTTGGCGACATCGCGGTGAACGCACACTTGAAGCGTGTACTCGTCATCGCCATACTTGCGTATCACCCGGCGTGATGGTATGGGGTGCCATGTGTTACACGTCTCGGTCACCTCTTGTTCACATTGACGGCACTTTGAACAGTGGACGTTACATTTCAGATGTGTTACGAGCCGTGGCTCTACCCTTCATTCGATCCCTAGAGTTCAGCAGAATAATGCACTAGCGCATTTTTGAGAAACTGTACGGGCTTTTCTGGATACAGAAAACGTTCGATTGCTGCCCTGGCCAGCACAGTCTCCAGATCTTTCACCAATTGAAAACGTCTTGTCAATGGTGGTAGAGCAACTGGCTCGTCACAATACGCCAGTCACTACTCTTGATGAACTGTGGTATCGTGTTAAAGCTGCATGGGTAGTTGTACCTGTACACGCCATCCAAGCTGTGTTTGACTCAATGCCCAGGCGTATCAAGGCCATTATTACGGTCAGAAGTGGTTTTTCTGGGTACCGGTTATAATTTCTCAGGATCTATGCACCCAAACAGCGTGAAAATGTAATCACATGTCGGTTCTAATATAATATATTTGTCCAATGAATACCCGTTTATCATCTGCATTTGTTCTTGGTGTAGCAATTTTAATGGCCAGTAGTGTAGATGACTGCATCGTCTGCAAAAAGTACGTGGCTACTGGTAATATTGTCTCTCAAGTCATCAGTAATACACAGCATAAACAGTACAGGGTTTCGTCTGAAATTACTTCTACATTTGTCAGTGACTCTCCAACCCAGATTACACACTCCATCCTTCCTAAGTAGAAATCGTCAAACCTATCATAAATTTCGTATGACATCCCATATGATCGTACTTTCGATAATAGGTGGTGCTGAGTCATATGCTTTTCGGAACAGCAGACATATTTCATCCGATTTTCTCTGTCCATGGCTTTTAGAATGTCAAGTAAGAAAAGAAGTTGTGTATCGTATGACCAATATTTTTTAAATTCTTTTTGATAGGCTCATAGTAGGTCTTTCTGTTTGAGATACCTCATTACTTTCGTTCTAAGATTCCGCGGTAGATGGATTTCAGAGGTATTGGACGGTAGTTTTGTGACTTACTCCTTCAACCCTTCTTGTGGACGAGTGTGACTTTTGCTTTCTTTCAACTACTGAGTAAAGTTTTCTGTTCACTGGATCTACAGTTCGTTATGATCGAAGGAGGGGTCAACTCTGCCGCTAATTTTGTATAGAACGTGATAGGGATTATATCGGGCCCTGCAGCATTGCTTCGTTTTAGCAGCTTCGGCTGCTTCTAAACGCCACTGGCACTAACACATACTTTGCTACAGAGAGCAGAGGCTATTTTCTTACATCCTGTCGTCTGTTCACGTGTGTTTATTATATTAATTTATGTGAAACTCAGGCACTTAGCACTGTTTTCGACGTAATATGTCACCTTAAGTATATCCTGTTAATATACCCCAGTATCCTCTATGTTGTTGTTGTGGTCTTCAGTCCTGAAACTGGTTTGATGCAGCTCTCCATGCTACTCTATCCTGTGCAAGCTTCTTCATCTCCCAGTACCTACTGCACCCTACATCCTTCTGAATCTGCTTAGTGTAGTCATCTCTTAGTCTCCCTCTACGATTTTTACCCTGCACGCTGCCCTCCAATAGTAAATTGGTGATCCCTTGATGCCTCAGAACATGTCCTACCAACCGATCCCTTCTTCTGGTCAAGTTGTGCCACAAACTTCTCTTCTCCCCAATCCGATTCAATACTTCCTCATTAGTTATGTGATCTACCCATCTAATCTTCAGCATTCTTCTGTAGCACCACATTTCGAAAGCTTCTATTCTCTTCTTGTCCAACCTATTTATCGTCCATGATTCACTTCCATACATGGCTACACTCCATACAAATACTTTCAGAAATGACTTCCTGACACTTAAACCTATACTCGACGTTAACAAACTTCTCTTCTTCAGAAACGCTTTTCTTGCCATTGCCAGTCTACATTTTATATCTTCTCTACTTCGACCATCATCAGTTATTTTGCTCCCCAAATAGCAAACTCCTTTACTACTTTAAGTGTCTCACTTCCTAATCTAATTCCCTCAGCATCACCCAACTTAATTCGACTACATTCCATTATCCTCGTTTTGCTTTTGTTGATGGTCATCTTATATCCTCCTTTCAAGACACTATCCATTCCGTTCAACTGCTCTTCCAAGTCCTTTGCTGTCCCTGACAGAATTAAATGTCATCGGCGAACCTCAAAGTTTTTATTTCTTCTCCATGGACTTTAATACCTACTACAAATTTTTCTTTTGTTTCCTTTACTGCTTGCGCAATATACAGATTGAATAACATCGGGGAGAGGCTACAGCCCTGTCTCACTCCCTTCCCCACCAGTGCTTCCCTTTCATGTCCGTCGACTCTTATAACTGCCATATGGTTTCTGTACAAATTGTAAATAGCCTTTCGCTCCCTGTATTTTACCCCTGCCACCTGCAGAATTTTAAAGAGAGTATTCCAGTCAACATAGTCAAAAGCTTTCTCTAAGTCTACAAATGCTAGAAACGTAGGTTTGCCCTTCCTTAATCTAGCTTCTAAGATAAGTTGTAGGGTCAGTATTGCCTCACGTGTTCCAACATTTCTACGGAATCCAAACTGATCTTCCCCGAGGTCGGCTTCTACTAGTTTTTCCATTCGTCTGTAAAGAACTCGCGTTAGTATTTTGCAGCTGTGACTTATTAAACTGATAGTTCGGTAATTTTCACATCTGTCAACACCTGCTTTCTTTGGGATTGGAATTATTATATTCTTCTTGAAGTCTGAGGGTATTTCGCCTGTCTCATACATCTTGCTCACCAGATGGTAGAGTTTTGTCAGGACTGGCTCTCCCAAGGCCGTCAGTAGTTCCAGTGGAATGTTGTCTACTCCAGGGGCCTTGTGTCGACTCCTCTAATGCGGTAAAAAAGGGCTGCCAGGTTCATGTAAAACGTAAAGACAAACGCTAAATCGCTAAATATACTCAAATTAGTCACAGAAATTGTCAGACCCCGGTGTAGGTCCATTGAATCACCAAATTAGATTGAAGCTACGTGCATCTAGCTCCATTTATTCGATATATGACTTTGTACAACAGCCAGAATATTCCACACTCCTTTCTTATGTTCAGCTGAGATTCATTTCGAAATTATGAGTGTGGTACAAGTATGAAAATATTTTGTTTTAGCACAACTCTTTTCTAAGTTACTGAAATTATTTATGTGTGTCTGCAGAACAACGGTAATCTATTTTTAGTTTAGCACTCAGGCAGCCCCACATACAACGTGCTACTCCAAAACACATTCATGTCATCGTCAACACATGGCACTCAGCACCAAGTATGCAACAACACCTATCTATGAACAGTTTTTTCAGGACCAACTGAGCACAGAACAACCTTCAGTTCCCAGTGGTAGCAACTTACAGAGATGTCACTTGCACAACGAGTCAATTTCATCTGCTAACAGGCAATATTTCTTACGCCTGATGCTGGAAAGTGATGTATACTATAAACACTCCTGGAAATTGAAATAAGAACACCGTGAATTCATTGTCACAGGAAGGGGAAACTTTATTGACACATTCCTGGGGTCAGATACATCACTTGATCACACTGACAGAACCACAGGCACATAGACACAGGCAACAGAGCATGCAAAATGTCGGCAATAGTACAGTGTATATCCACCTTTCGCAGCAATGCAGGCTGCTATTCTCCCATGGAGACGATCGTAGAGATGCTGGATGTAGTCATGTGGAACGGCTTGCCATGCCATTTCCACCTGGCGCCTCAGTTAGACCAGCGTTCGTGCTGGACGTGCAGACCGCGTGAGACGACGCTTCATCCAGTCCCAAACATGCTCAATGGGGGACAGATCCGGAGATCTTGCTGGCCAGGGTAGTTGACTTACACCTTCTAGAGCACGTTGGGTGGCACGGGATACATGCGGACGTGCATTGTCCTGTTGGAACAGCAAGTTCCCTTGCCGGTCTAGGAATGGTAGAACGATGGGTTCGATGACGGTTTGGATGTACCGTGCACTATTCAGTGTCCCCTCGACGATCACCAGAGGTGTACGGCCAGTGTAGGAGATCGCTCCCCACACCATGATGCCGGGTGTTGGCTCTGTGTGCCTCGGTCGTATGCAGTCCTGATTGTGGCGCTCACCTGCACGGCGCCAAACACGCATACGACCATCATTGGCACCAAGGCAGAAACGACTCTCGTCGCTGAAGACGACACGTCTCCATTCGTCCCTCCATTCACGCCTGTCGCGACACCACTGGAGGCGGGCTGCACGATGTTGGGGCGTGAGCGGAAGACGGCCTAACGGTGTGCGGGACCGTAGCCCAGCTTCATGGAGACGGTTGCGAATGGTCCTCACCGATACCCCAGGAGCAACAGTGTCCCTAATTTGCTGGGAAGTGGCGGTGCGGTCCTCTACGGCACTGCATAGGATCCTACGGTCTTGGCGTGCATCCGTGCGTCGGTGCGGTCCGGTCCCAGGTCGACGGGCACGTGCACCTTCCGCCGACCACTGGCGACAACATCGATGTACTGTGGAGACCTCACGCCCCACGTGTTGAGCAATTCGGCGGTACGTCTACCCGGCCTCCCGCATGCCCACTATACGCCCTCGCTCAAAGTCCGTCAACTGCACATACGGTTCACGTCCACGCTGTCGCGGCATGCTACCAGTGTTAAAGACTGTGATGGAGCTCCGTATGCCACGGCAAACTGGCTGACACTGACGGCGGCGGTGCACAAATGCTGCGCAGCTAGCGCCATTCGACGGCCAACACCGCGGTTCCTGGTGTGTCTGCTGTGCCATGCATGTGATCATTGCTTGTACAGCCCTCTCGCAGTGTCCGGAGCAAGTATGGTGGGTCTGACACACCGGTGTCAATGTGTTCTGTTTTCCATTTCTGGGAGTGTATTAATATAGAAAACTCACGCCGAGGATGACACGGGTCATTACAGAAGAGGAAGCTTATATGGGTATGTTATGGTTGGAGCCATAAATCATAAACAATGCGGCGTTGCAGTACATATCAAATCCCATCTCACTGAATACAAAGCAAGTTACCAAGACAGAACAGCAAATGCCTTTGTTCTGGCTGTAGAGATGGTTGGCACTACAATTGCAAATATTTACAAGCCTCTGTAAGTCATTTAGCCACTTGACGTTTTGAAAACAGGTTATTACTGTACATATTGGAGTACCTAGGTATATTACAAGGTGGCTACAATTTTTATAAAACCAAGACAAAACTGAAAAGATGCTTATTATTCCCACCAGCGGTTACATAATCCTTAGACATATTTAATACCTACACACACTTTACATTCCTCAACACATTTGCAACGGAATTTCAAACAACTCAATGAATATACAAATTTCAAGATCTTAAATTTCGAAACGTACGTAGATATTACTGCTTCTAAGTTGATGCAAATATGTTACATTATTATTTATACATAGACGCCATTAGCAGATCCGTTTGTGTCTGCTGACTTCAGATGAGTCCTTAAGTTGTAAAAAGGTTGTAAGTTTTATTTATTACTTTACCAATTAGAAGTGGTTGGCGAAAACCTGCGACTGTCAACACTACAGGTCTGTTTGTAACATAACTTTTTCTGCTTCAGGTCACAACTTTGTTTTTGTGTACATCTTGCACGATATGATACGGGAAATGATTCCCATACTGAAGTGCGTTTTTGAAGCACTATGCCGGCTATTCGTGATGTCTTCAATGTGTGATGTGCTGGATGGTTCCGTTGTCTTTACTGTAAATTTTGTCAGTCTGTTTACTGGGTACTCATTATACATTGCAACTGTTCCGATTTTGTCGACGTCTTATAGTAGTGCTTTCAGTTTTAAAGGTTTTTAATGGAGCATACCTGTGTGTTTGGATGGTGTGATTATTTGTGTACTCTGGTATTCGTATAGGTTGGTGTCCAGTAAAAGTAACACTTGTGTTCCTGTTGCTCATTAATAGTTGTCATCCCTAAGAACTTTATGGAAGAGATTGTTTCATGTTCTGTTGTAAAGTTAATTTTGTTATGAATTGAACTGTACGCTGTAAGAAGTTCTTTGATCTTTTGTTCCATAAAACAGGAGACAGAGTATCGTCAATATATCCCCTGTAATAATTTATTTTTTCAGAAAGTTTATTTCTACCATTAGCAGTTAATTTTCTAAGTGGTTTATTATTAAGTCAGTCTGCTAGCTTGACATGTTACCTATACCTAAGATTTCTTTCTGTTGGTACATCTGACAATAAAATGAGAAATGTTTATGGGACAGCATCAGGTTAAGTAAACTGAGCATCTCTAAATTCTCTGAAAAAGTTAGTTTGTAGTTTAATAAGTTTCTTTCAAATAATTTCGGTTGTCGCATTGACAGATAATTTGTGAACAAATTAACAGTGTCATCATATGAGGCAAATCTGGCTTTGTATCTTATATATGATAGCTCTGGTATATGTTTTATTGCATATGTGGATCTGAATGAGGAAAATATCGTAAGGATATTATTTAATAGCTGGGAAAGTTTGAATGTTGGTGTATTCTCAGAGTCAACAATGAGTCTAGTTGGCGATTAATAATTCTGGATGTTTGATGTACTGAGTTTGAGGGTAGTTGAGTTCATTAATGTCCATTTTTAGTGTAACAATGGATTTCTTCATAGCGATATTCTTCAATAAATGCTGCATAGAGTTATTGCTGCATCAAATTTGTGCCCAGTCTCAAATTTTGGCAGATTCGTCTATTGCTACGGTCAAATGATTTCAATAAGCCATAAGGAATTTTATTTAGTCGACTTAATTATGTCATGGAATCATCACAAAGTGACAGAAGTTCTATAAGGTAGCAGAAATTTGTTGATGTCTACAGCTGAAGAACATAGTTAGTAATTTTGCAAACATAGATAAACATTACTGAACAAAGGCCTTAAGCAGAACATCAAACCAAAGTTCCATCACCATAACATAAAAACCTTAAGAAAGTTGGAGGTATGGCCAACGTAAACCACAATGAAGAGATTGCCTTAGCAGATTGTATTGCATTGTATTGTATGGAACTGGGGACATAGAAAGACTTCGTCCAGGCAGTAGCCCACAGTGGTTCACAACCAGACAACAGGTTACAGCAGTCCACTCACCTCACTGCCGTCCGACATGGAATCCATGGTTATCGTGCGGTTCGTACCCCAGTTGACACCCCTGGAAACGTCTCACACCAGACGAGTGTAACCTCATTGTTTGCGTGGTAGAGTGATTTTGGTCTACGTGAAAGTGGAGAAAGTGTTTGCGTAGCAATCGCCGACATAGTGTAACTGAGGCGGAATACGGGGAACCAGTCCGCATTCGCCGAGGCAGATGGGAAACCGCCTTAAAAACCATCTACAGACTGGCCGGCACACCGGACCCCGACACTAATCCTCCGTGTCGATTCGTTATGGGGACTGGCACACCTTCCCTCCCAGAAAGCAGGGCGTTAGACCACACGGCTAACCAGCGGGCTTGTCTTAGCACATAATATGAATGCAATTATCCTACAAGAAAAGTAAAACGATGTTCCAGTCAGTAGTGAGAGTGTTGAAACGGTTGAAACATTAACTTAATGAACATGATGATATTATTATTAAGGCTTCTCTTCAATGATTTGGACATTTCACCTGATCATCGCAGTACATACTATATATTCTCTCACAAAATTAGTCATAAATAATCCATCACAATTTGAGAAGAATAGTGATATCCATACCTACATCATTAAATGAAGAAACGACTTTTATTATCCGTTATTAAAGCCATCAGTGGCTCAGAAAGGAGGTCAGTATGCAGAAACAAACGTATTTGATTATTTGCCCAGTAGTATTAAATATCTGATAAGTTGCATAGCAAGTTTTAATTCTAACCTCTATTTTTCTCCTGGACAACTCCTTCTATTCCATGGACAGATCCCTATTTGAAATTGGCAGCCTCTGATGAAAAAGAAATATTTTTCAGTGTAGCAGCACGAGTAAGACGAAAAAGTGTCTTCACTGATGTTAACACTAATTATGTATCATGCGTACCTGTAAATCTACTTAATTTACATCATTTAGATAAAAGAGTCGCCCATATTATCTATGGAACATGTATTTAACTAACTAGCTGATTTATGAAACTCCAGTGACGTCCTTCATACAGATGACTACGACGAAACAACATTATTGAACTGAACATTGATCCAACATATCGCTACATGTTGCAACACATTGCCGCTTTCCACTACTGAAGGGGCATGTTCGAGTTATTTGCTGTGGTGCACTATACAGGATGTCACCAGCATGGTGTGGGAAGTGCTGACAGGTGCCTCTCTGGCTGCTGATGGGTGGCAGAGTAGTCTGCCAGAATGTGGACACTGCTGAAAGCGTGCACACCCTGGAGAAGTGGACTGATGTGGTTCCATCAACAGTGTGCAGCCTGAAAGCAGTTAGAGTTGCAATGGTCAACATGGGGTATGATCATCTGTTACTGTCATCTTAGGGGTTTGGCAGCAGGCAGTGTTTTTATTTTGCCACCCAGCTGAGATGGCAGCTGACATACAGAGAGCAAGGATGGAGGAGAGTTTCCATTACTATGAAACAGAGCAGAGCATATGAAGTACTTGTGGTTAGAAATATGCCATAATTTCACTTTCTGGGCACATGTAGTTGTGAGTTGCCTTAATGATTAAACTACTGTGTCCTCCAGGTGCCAGGATTACTGACACTCAACCCTACATAGTTTCTTTCAAGTAAATAAGCCCAGTAAGGCTACGGAAAGTTTTGATTTTGTCATAATTCTATTGCAGTGTACTTGCATAGTGAGACCAATGTGCCACCAGAGTGGATCATTGTTTTTCTCGAGTTTTAAAATTCAATACACTTTGGTAACCACATTGTTTGTTCTGCACTTTCTTTGTGGATTTTGTAATAGGTTATGCAACGCTATAGACTGCTGGTCTACCTGCTCTCTGCCCAGGATATGGTTAAACTGTTGGTTTTACTTTGCTGTAGCTTATTCCTTTCAGCTATTCTGCTTGTTGCTTTTGTGTTCTGGTCATCCTTGAAAGGTCATTTATAGATATATATATATATCATGTATAAAAATATCATAGGGTATGTTTTTGTTGTATGGTCATACTGCCTGTTTTTGGAGATATTGTTATTTTGTTATTGTGGAATGATTGCTTATTTTTGGTTTCTTATGTCAGTTGTTATCTAAAGTTAATTGTCGTAAGAGGGTGGGTGCAAGGGTTTGTTGAGTTTATTTACGCACACACTTCGACACTGTAAATTATTTAATAAAGCAAAGGTTTCTTCAAATCCTACATTTGGACAGGCTTCAGACGAAGCATAATTCCAGCCAAGACCTGTACCATGATAGTATATTCCAGAAAAACCTCACAAAAAATGATTAACCATTGTAACTTCCTTTTATGAAAACAAGAAGTTGCACACTAGTGAATGCAACTAATCCCAAACTCAAAACACAACCAGAGCCCCCAAACATTACTCACCAATAGGACTTATTGTTGACCCTGAGAATACACTAACATACAAACTTTAATATCCTTACGATTTTCCATGATTACAAAGAGTGTCACAAAATACTGCTAACTTAATAAGAAGCATGGTTATGAAATATCATCGTCACAGACAGCGAACTTGGACATCACCTGCATAAGGCAGTAAACGTAAGTGCGTCAACAACAGATTGTAGTACAATATATAAATCAGAGTAACAGTTGCCCTGTATTTGACATAGTTCAAACTGGAAGAATTTTTCATACACTGTGTGAAGGGCACACTGACGCTTTCACGCCTAAACACTTTTCAGATCCTGAGTACCTAACCAAATGTACATGAACAGACACACCAGTGAGGTACAAAACGGTCTAATAGAACTCTACACAGAAAACACTGCTAGAAAACGTGATCTCTTAGAACAAACAAAAATACTGTTGCACAGAGAAGCATTTTCTGAAAACATGTTAAATGGACAAATTAAATATAATAGCCACAGTTCTTTCAGCAATCTCAGTAGTTCATTCTTCCTAAAGAAGCAGAAATGTAATAGAACTTTTAAAACATAAGGTCAAATATTATCTGCCTAACTGAACTGCCTGACCAATAAAGTGAAGTATCTTGAAAGGGAGAAGACAGCAAAATGAAACTTCATGGGTTGAGAAGGTATGTGACTTTGTATCAGTGTTTACAAAATATTAGTAAAGAACTTTACACTATGAACTTAGTTGTTGGTATAACGAAGTGAAGTGACCTCTCTGGCTTAGATACCTCCACAGATTTGGTTGGCAAAGATGTATCCTCTTCTGAGGCAACCTCGACTACAATTTTGGTAACTGATCGTTGACATACTGAATTCTGGCTTTGGGATAGTGTTGTCGTCGAATCTGGTTCCACACAAGTTCTATTGGGAACAGATCTGGAGATCTTGCTGGTTACGGGAGTACCTCAACATCATTCAGTCACTTCATACAGACACGTGACACGTGTATCGAGCAACATGCTGTTGAAAAGCTTGACTAGTCTGGAGAGAGCAAACTTACTTCACCCAGAAGTCAAGAGATCCAGTAAGTTCTTTTGTAATTCTTTGTTGGCTGAACTTCACTGGATACATTTTACGTAAATATCCATAAATATTCACAAAATTATGCATTTACTTACTTTCCTTTCTTTACTGTTATCTACGCTAAGAAGAGAATTTAACATTCTGGGAAGTTATAAGAAAAACATCTGATATACAAAAGAATTTACTCATTCCCTTCTTCACAAAAAATTTTAGTTTGCTAAAGTGAAAAGCAGTAGCAGCCGAACAAATCACTGTTCTCAGATGGTTTCCATAGAGGAAAAGCTAAACAAGTTCGAACCAGATCTCTTCCAGAGGAACTGCAACCACTTCCAAGAAACTTCTTAAACAGCTACAAGTACTGTGTTCTGTTCCTTTCTTACCCTCTACAGCAGCCATCTTACTAGAATCCTGTATTAAGGAACACCGCTCCATGTGAGTTTCCATTCTTTATAATTTCACGCCCTGCAATAAATGGGCGCAATTTCCTCATAAAAGTAGCCTCCTCTCATAGCGCAATGAAGCAATATAGTCATACCAGTATCTAAAATCCTTGAACCATACCCTATGAATGAAGAGTTAAATTTAATACTGCATTATCGCATTGTAAAATTAGTTTAATCCTAAAATTGTTTCAGTGTGGAAATTTATTTACGTGATAAGTTTACTTCTGTCTCGTTTTATTTTCCCGAAAAGAGCTTGTGATTATAGTTAGTGATCAACATTAAATGCGAACGTTTTAAGTTAGGCTTTACCGTAATTATTACTGATAACAACTGAAACATACGTTTACCGTTAGCAATCAACATTTATTTTATTTCTTGATTCACAAGTTTCCACGTTCATCACCATGAGGACTGACATGAATTCCTATGATGTGTGTGCACTGAGAGTACGACTTAGGTACAACCTGCAGCTCTGAGTAGTAGCAGAAGACGAAAAAACTTTGTTTCACACCATATTGCCGTATATGCAAGTCAGAAGGAACATTTCATCTTAATTCGGAACAACACAGGCACGGCAATGATGCATTTGTCCAGGGCACAGGACAAGCTGATTTCAAGGAAAATGTCTCCTCTGCAGGGGAATGTACGTAATGGATGTACCAGTACAGGCTATAGAGACATGGTTGATGACGTATGAAAATTTGAGCTTGGCACTGAGTCGCGCTCGGACAGTCTAATGGTAAGGCAATCGCTCGCGATAAGCGGGAAATACGTCACACCATTATGCAACTGTTACTTTATTCATATTCGCAACTGCAGTCACAGTAGAATGAGTGGTGACAAAATGGGCCCAATACAACAGTGTGTTGAAAAGAGTAGGCACGGGGCCTTCCAGAAGGAATCACGACGAAAGGACTGTGCGATTTTTCGGCTGGCTCTGACGAAGAGTCAAATGAACCAAATAATATCCGGGCAAAGATTACAGACAGAATGTCACCATGAACGGTCGGGAACGGATTACTGGAAGCTGGATTTAGATCCATTGTTGTCAAGCATCGTTTACCGTTGACACCATACCACAGACGACAGAGACTTTTTATGGCAACCATAACGACGCAAACGTCTCCGTAGACGACCCACTAAAACATCACTGGAAGCAGCGATTCTCGAGGTTTATTGCTCTCCAAGTAGTGTTGGGAGCTACTGGCTATGGCATCAGCATTGATTTCGTCACAGTCGTAGGGAAGGCTGAATGCGTGCCAGTCTGCAGCAAGAACAGTAAACCCTGTTATCAAAGCTTTCATGCCTGGGGTACAAAAGTAGCAGACTCCAGCAGGATAATGCAATACCCCATACTACATTTTACTCCATACACATCTTGAGGAATGTACGGAACCTTCAGTGGTCTGCCTGGTCTCCTGATGTGTCACTCAGAGAGGGGGGAAACAATGAGAAGACTTAATTTTTACACCACCTTCCTGCCACTGATCACCATGTGCGCGCACATCATGTATTACACGAAATTTCTCACGAGGAGAACACGGCAAGTGTCATAACCCAATTTCCCAGAAACATCGTTCTTTGGAAGAGGGGTCAAATTAGGCGAGCATGTGTCTCGGCTTATCCTAGATACTTGGTCGGTTTTTAAAAAACGACGGTCAGAGTTCCCGAGGTTTTTTCGAGGCACTGTATCTGGATTTAACCAGGTGATATCCTCCGACGACATGGTAACTGAATCGCTAATATCACAACTCCGTAATTTGAAATCAGATCATTACTTTTATTTTTGTTTTTCAGTTATATACCGTTGTCTGTAGAAGATTACTAAGCGAATGTTTCCCAGTGAGTATTGATATAACTTGTCCTTGTTTCGTATATTACTTGTATTTCAGGTGAATGAATCAGAAGCAAAAAAAAGAATGAAAAAAATATTTGAAGTATCTCCTGTTGTGTATATTAATTCATAAGCAAAAGCAAGCGCCAGTCTGCTGTAAAGTGGCCCGTTGTGCGTGGTTGACCGCTACATTATTGCCAACGCGTGAAGTCTTCAGCATTATTATTGACGTTTCTTTTTCCTGTGAGATTCATGGCGAGAAATAGGGCTCAAAATTAAGAAACTCTGAAGCCAGGCACTCGGCCGCCACATTTCACAGTAAAATCCTCGAAAATACCTCGTGAACTTTTACCGTCGATTTTTCAGCAACGATCGAGTATCTATGGATAATCTGAGACACGTATTCCCTTATTTTGAATCCTCTTCGACTGACCGGTGATGGCTTGCTGTCATCTCCTCGTCATTATGACTTTCAGAAGCTATTTGTGCCTGCAGGGGGTATGCTGACAGCGATGATGGACATAACGTTCGAGTGATGGTTTAATCATTCGATATCTGTTGTGCTAAGATCATCTCCACGAAGTCTGCTAAATATCGGACTGGTGCATCATGATGTAAAACACTGCCTTGGCGTCAGTATAGACTACATGGGTTCCTACACATTGTAAAGAAACACAACTACTTTCTGAACTGCAGTACCCGTTGCCACATATAACTAAATGCCAACACACGTGAGGGGCCACCCAAAAGATACTGAACTTATTTATTCACATTTTAAGCACAGACGTTCATTACCCTTCAAAGTTCTCTCCTCTTGAAGTAATACACGTGTCTAATT
Organism: Schistocerca gregaria; assembly: GCF_023897955.1. Lineage (NCBI taxonomy): Eukaryota > Metazoa > Arthropoda > Insecta > Orthoptera > Acrididae > Schistocerca > Schistocerca gregaria. The sequence continues at coordinate 222,749,574 of NC_064921.1, forward strand.
TTATAGTTCAATTTTCAAAACATTGGTTAAATTCAACCTTATTTGATGATTGATGGTAGCTCTGTCGTTTTTATCTTCGCCTCACCAACATCAGCAAACCTCCTTCTTACATGTCTGTCTTCATTTCAGGAAATAAAAAAAGGCGCATGAAGCAAGGTCGGCTGAGTATGGGGGGGTGGGGGTGGGGGAAGGGTATGAGAAACATGAGTTACAACATATTTTATCGAGAATTGTCGTACAGGCAGGCCTATGTGTAAGCACCCAATGTCGTGAGGGAAAAACCAATCACCCGCCTGCAACAAATCAGGCCACTCCCTCTTTTGAAAAAACACTCCTCGGCCCTTCTTTCACAGCACAACGTGCTTCCACGCGAGCTTGTTTTTATTCTGGGATCAGTAGCTGCAGCAAGAATTTGCAGCCACCCTTTTCATTCCGAAATCTCTTGCAAGTCACTTTTGACAGATCTTTAATGGTGTGACGTCGATGACTGATGAAAGTTTTCAACATTTTCATGTGTTCGAGTCGAGGAAGGACGACCAGAAAGAGGTTTGTCACCAACTGACATTTCACCATTCTTGAAACGGAAAATCCACTCAAACACTTGAGTTTTCTCCATAGAATCGCCCTTGTACACCATTTTTAACATTTCAAGAACTTCTGTTCCCCTTTTCGTGGCCAAAAATCTGTTCACAAAAATGAACCATTGCAAAATGGAAGATCACACGATTCAGTTGTCACTGTAAACTCTGCCGAATTAAGTCCCTTGCAACTTCAGATGTGTGTGTAATCTTATGCGACTTAACTGCTAAGGTCATCAGTCCCTAAGCTTACACACTACTTAACCTAAATTATCCTAAGGACAAACAGACACCCACCCAAGCCCGAGGGAGGACTCGAACCTCCGCCGGGACCAGCCGCACAGTCCATGACTTCAGCGCCCAAGACCCCTTGGCTAACCCCACGTGGCCCTAGCATCTTCAGCGACGACACTCGGCTTACCGTCTCTGGAATGGTCGCTCTACGCACTCCCAATCACAAAAGTCGGTGCTACAGAAGCTCTGTCCACCAGCAAGTTAGTTCGGTTTCTTTTGGTTATTCTCCTTGAATAAAAGGTTGCCAATTAAATAGTTAATTGAGAGAAATCTGAGCTAATATGACTAAGTATGTGATGGTGACGCAGAGAGCAGACACCAGGAGATTGCGGTCGATGGTGAGGAAACCGGCAGCCTTGAACGACAGCGGGCGAGAGGTCAGCACTTGGGTCAGCAGCGGCTCCATCCCCGCGCTGAGAAAGGGGCGCCCCTGCAGCGTGGCGACCCTCACCACCAGGTCGCGCGTGCGCTCTGCCTCGTCCACCGTCGCCGAGCAGGAGAGCACCACGGCCACCAGGTTCAGCAGGTGTGACGTCAGCCACGTTGCCGCCGACACCTTGGAATTGTTGACCACGGTGGCATGGCTCTTCTCTGGCGCCACACACAATATCAGGAACTCGTACGCCCCGTAAATGAGAGCGGAGAACGCTGTCGTCACGTGAAGGACCAAGCTGATGCCGAAGTGGCGCTGGAAAAGTTCTGCCGCCCGCTGGAGAACTGCATGTGCGTGGTGCAGCCGGTCCACCCCGAGCTGGGATACCAGATCCGGTTGTCGAACGTAGCCCAGGAGGATGCGCGAAAAGTGCTTGTCGCCGTGAGGAGTGGCAGCCGTAAGGATACTGTCGTTGAGTACACGAAATCTCTCACGCAGTTCGAGTACAAGCGTGGTGATCTGCAGCAGGACGAGGGATTCCAGGCCTCCAGATAATGCATACAGTATCCACAGTAGTACACGTGTATTCTCAGGGTACCGGCGAAGATAAACTGTAGCCAAAGAGAATTCTACCGTTCTTAGAACAATGGAAACACAGCACAAAAGTAAGCCGACGAGTTTTCCTCTTTTCTGCTTTTTGTACAGTACACGTCCGTCGAAGTACTTGAGAGCTTCAAGAAACAATTTCAGGTCTTTCAACATAAAAATTGTACTACATGCAAATGGCCAGATTACTCTTGAACAGTTGAGAAGTCTCATTGCGACATCTACGAAAACGGTGATTTTTGGCAGTTCCTGATAAAGTCTGAGCATTGCATACATGTCCACGCCTAGCGTGGTAACCGATAAAAGAAAAAAGATATTGGACTTCGCTTTCACCACTTCAAACACCGTCGACGACACTGCTCTAACCAATCGTTTGGAAGGCATTAGCCCTACTATCTCTAATACTGCACATAGCGGTTTGACTACGATATAGAAGTCACCAGTAGGCATTTTATGAAAATTTGCGACTTGCAATCATCTACCTACGGATTTTACTTTCCTATTTCTTTTACTTTGTTGTTATACAAAAGACATACATCCCTCCAGCAGACACTGTACACTGCAGCTAAGCGTGCTCTCTGCGCTTCTGAGCAAAACCTGCCAAAGGATGTCAGACCTTTATTCTCTCTTATACAGGTTTGGAGGAACGGCAAGCGTTACGCTCTCATGTTAATTGATTCCTTCCTGAAGGCACTTTCTTGATTAGGTCGCATTAAGGTTATTGTGTCTGCCAATATGGCAGAATTAGCGCTCGGAATTTTAAGCAACCTACATCAAACACCTATTGTAAAGTAGACCAGTCTCCAGTGTCGAATTTGCGCTTGCACGATCCATTCAGAGGCGCCGTATATGATATATATAATCACGTGGTGGAAACTGAACAGTACCTGGATAATCTGCGTTCCTATACAATCATATTTCATCGTATAATAGTTGAAGAGTATTTAATGACAGGTCTCCCCCTCCCCCAATATAATTAACGATGTTCTCGAACACTGGACACAAAGTTTCCGATCTGTTTCTCTTGTCGTGACAAGAAAACAATTCAAGTTTTGAATTAGGAATTCACACTTTCAGTCTATTTTTGCCGGAATATGACGCAGCACTTGTGGATAGTCAGTGAAGAGAGAAGATGTAAGGTAAAAGAAAGTTCAGAAATAGTATTTTTTATCCTTTTCAAAATTAAAAAGAAACCAAAGTGGAGTCACAAATTAAGGAATATGAACCAGATAAAGAGAAGAGGAAATTACTTTACTGTGACAAGTATAGCAAAAAGAAGCAAAAGCAAAGCAGGATGATATCAACAGAAATTCTGAAGAACTTTACTGTCGACCCGACAACGGATAGTGAAAAGACTGGGATTATATTTACAGGAGTGTCATAAATTACGCTGGCCTAACGATTAAAAAACACGCTTTATGCCTGACCATCATATTTATTTCTAAACACAGAGTGGTATTTTTGAGCTCTCTTCTAGTCTAAATTCAAATTTTTCTTGCATAATTAACCTCTCTGTTTCAGTTCGTAGTCGATGTTTAATTGAGTTATCCCTCTAGATTTGTCCTCATTCTTACCAGCTCTCCTAAAGAACACAGTTCGTTTAAACTCTTTGTCAATCTTTGGATCCTTAATGGGTTTTACATTAGATATAAAATGGTATAGTAGTAGATCATCATTATTATCATCTTACTAGGCATCACTACATTCAGAAATCTTTTAAGTAACTCGCAGACACTGGAAAAAGTATCAGAAATGTTTTCGTAAACTTGTTTTCTTTAATGTTATAGTTGTTAAGCCGAGTTCTGCTTGTCCTGTAATGATGAAGTAGCTGTGGTAATTACGCATCCATTCGGATAGACTTACTGTATCTTTTGTTTCTTGTTTTCTCCTGGGAAAAAAGACACATTCTGTGTGGAGGGGTGGAAGTCAGCAGAACCAACTTGAAGACAGCAATCAAATGTAACTGCAGGATATTACGGAAAATCAAGCTGATGTAGAGATTCAGCAGTCACAGGTCGAACTACACTGCCTGACAAGAAGAGTGTAGCACCCAGAAAACATGGGCGCATGTCATTGCAATTTCGTCCGCACACACACTATCGGCGGATATGTAAATGATTAGTTGCAATTCTCTTTGACATATAGAACGTCAAGCTATGAGGCATTAATGATGAAGATTGGAAAACAGTCCTAGGTTGCAAAACGCTCTTTAGTGGCTCAAAAATGACACGTTTCACCCGGGCGGGGCGTTATCACATTATCTCATACGGAGTGGGTGGTCAGTCATAGCAGCGTAGAGTAAGAACACGGCTACAAGCCGTGCTTACCCTACTTGGTCCAAATGCGTCGTATTTTGAGCCAATAAAGATCAGTATGCAACCTAGGACCATCATTAATATTTATCAATATAAGGTTGCTGTACCACCACGCTGAAATGGACTGGAATAAATTATATGCATTAGTGTTGGTCATATTTAGTGTTATTACCAGACCTCGTAGCATATATACACTTAGGTTCAAATGGTTCAAATGGCTCTGAGTACAATGCGACTCAACTTCTGCGGTAATAAGTCGCCTATATCTTAGAACTAATTAAACCTAAGTAACCTAAGGACATCACACACATCCATGCCCGAGGCAGGATTCGAACCTGCGACCGTAGCGGTCGCTCGGCTCCAGACTGTAGCGCCTAGGACCGCACGGCCACTCCGGCCGGCTATACACTTAGGTGACAAAGGTCGTGAGGTAGCGAGATGCACATATACAGATGTTAGGATCGCATACACGGTGTAAGATGACAGAGCATTGCCGGCGCTGTAATTTGTATTCAGGTGATTTATGTGAAAATGTTTCCGACGTGATTAACGCCACACGACGGGAAATAACAGACTTTTAGCGCAGAAAGGTAGTTATAGATAGACGCGTGGGACATTCTATTCAGGAAATAGTTAGGGAATTCAACATTCTGAGATCTACAGTGTGACGAGTGTGCCTAGGATACCAAATTTCAGGCGTTACCTCTCACCACGGAGAAAGCAGTGGACGACGACCTTCACTTAACGACTACTAGCAGTGGCGTTTGTGTAGAATTGTCAGTGCTAACAGACAAGCAACACTATGGGACGTACGATGAACGTATCCGACAGGACAGTGCTGTGAAATGTGACGTTAATGGGCTATGGCAGCAGACAACCGATGCGAGTGCTAGTAACACGGCCCCTAGACGACTGGGAATCTGTGGCCTGGTCATATGAGTCCTGAATTCAGTTGGTAAGACCTGAAGATACTGTTAGAGTGTGGCGCAGGCCTCACTTAGCCATGGACCCAAGTTTTCAACGAGACACTACACAAGCAGATGGTTTCTCCATAATGGTATGGACTGTGTTCACGTGGAATGGTCCAGCGGAGCCGATCATTGACAGGAAATGCTTATATTCGGCTACTTGGAAACCATTTGCAGCCTTTCATGGATTTCTTTTCCACACAACAATGTAATATTTATGGATGACAATGCGCCATGTCACTGGACCGCAACTGTGCGGGGTTACAGCGTTCTGGAAAGTTCGTGTGAATAATTTGGTCACCCAGATCGTCAACATAAATCCCATCGAATACTTATGGGACAAAATGGGGAGGTCAGTTAGTGCCTGCATCCTACACGGCAATGCTTCGCAGTATTTATGCAGGGGTCTTCCAGCGACTTGTTAAGTCCATGCCACGTCGAGTTGCTGCACCACACCAGGAAAAAGGAGGTCCTACACGATATTAGAAGACGTCCCGTGCTTTTGTCACCTTAGTGGAAGGAGCACGAACAGCGACAGATAATGAGTGATAATTGTGAAGGATACTGAGATATCACGAACACGTATGAGGTAGTGTTATCAGCACCTGACAAATTATGAAAGGGGTTCAATTGTGGATTTCCATTTCGCCGACTGGGCGAATAGTGCAGTATCCAGATTTGTGGTGCATTCCGATGTGACAGTGGCCCAACAGGGTACTCACGCACGACCATATCTGACAACCATAAGGGAGGCTCGACGTATTATGCACTAAGAACATCGTAACACTTTGATATCTGCGTCTGCCGTTTGAGAATAAGTAATAGACTCCCTGCATCTCTGTAGTCCAACACCATTGATCGATAGCTAGCAGCGGCGGAACTAGGGAATTACAGTCTCACGCCTAGGCTCCCGATAACGCCACAACATAAACGTCTGCTTTTGGTGTCGTGCTTTGACCGGGAACCATGGACTGCTGATGAATAGCGTCAGATTATGTTCAGCGATGAAAGACGGTACTGCGCTACCTCGGATGATTGTCATCGATGAGTATGGCAGCGACGTGGAGGCATGTTTCATCCTTTTTTGGAGACGTGTTAATGACGAGGAAGCGATCTCACAAATCATTGCTATGTGTAGCTTAAACAATACGACTTGCAGCCGCTACTGCGTTACATATTGTTAACGCCACTTTGCGTGTCGCAAATCTCCAGTGTCTGGAAGTTTCCGTGTCCTTATATCTGAGGATCATTAAGTGTTATCCTGAAGTTTAATTATTTTTGCTGCATTGCTTTACTGACTACAGATTATGGTAAAACATGACATGCAAGTGAGTGAAGAACGACACTTGTAGCACGTGTAAAATTATTGAAGGGAAATTCTGAAGATTCCTGACACGTGGAGTCAGAGACATGGACAGTCAAAGAATGTCTCTTGTTTTCTCCAAGCAGAGACGTAAACTATCAACTCGGTACATAAGTTCGTAGCGTTTTTGTTTTACATGTTGGTATTCCTCTTCCTATTAGTTTGTTTACCGATTGCTATTTTTTGTTTGTAGATACTTTGGTATTGGGAGTTAACATATCGTCGTTTTGTCATTTGGTGACAGCGAGTGGGGCTGTGGACTGCTAGAACATGGAGAGCCAAGAGGAGGAACCTGAGTATTTCCGACTTATTTTCCTGTTCGAGTTCAGTACAGGGGTGACAACAGAGGAGGCAGAAACATTTCTCCGGGTGTGGGGATAATGTCAAGAGACAGACTGTAACGGTACCAATCCATGCTAACGTTATACCTTAGCGAGGATTTTTTGAAAGTTGTGACCGTGAGATAACCTAATGGAAACTCAGCAATAAAACTGTGACTCGTTTCCGAAATACCCCAGCAAAGTATAAACAATAGTAAACGGTGGGTCAGGAACATGCCTTCTTCTATCACAAAAATAAGTTGTAACATTACATATTAAAACCGGTTGCCAGCCAAATTAGGCATTCTTGTGTGAAGTATAATGATAAAGCAGAAGGCAGTGCTAAGGCTAACCTAACTTTCCTTCACGCACACACACACACACTAAACTCTTTCATTATATCTGTACACACTATAACACAGTAACCGAACCTTGCAGATGTATGTGCTACTAACTAGTAAGTCAGATAAGCAAATGGCCAATGAGATAGTAAACAGCAACATTTGCGTCTTAGTAACACGTACCTTTAATGAACTAGGTGCAACAGTTTATGAAACCAAATACCGACACACATGAAACTAGTAGCAATTACTTTACAGAAAAAGGCTTGAAATGATTCTGAATTTAAATCAGGGGTCTAGTAATGATCATAATCTATAACTTCATTGCCTGATAGAGGTTCTCTATGCCTGTGCACTGTGCATTAACCAACTTACATTAGAATAAATAACACAGTAAATAGTTCTTTCTTAAACTCGGTTTGAGGCAACTAAACAGAATGTAAATCTAAATACACTGGCTCTGAAGGAGCCTTTGCATTGCATCATTAAATAACTGAGCTGGTCCATGAGAACCCATAAACTTTCATGATTTGAAGAACCATGCTCAAACTACACCAGTATGTATGAGAAAAGGTAAGTATTCTTATCACTAATTATTACTTAAGTGAAGCACAACAAACTATAACTGTTTCAATAACAAATGTGCTTTCACAAGCAGTCTCCTGACCTACTCAAAATTATGATTGGCTATGCAAATGACAACACAACGTTAAATTCATGTTCAGCCACTTTTTTTTAATAAATTAATACACTCGGAATTAAAAACTTACAACGATAGGAAGCCTGTTCAGGTTTGTGATTTGGGATAATCACGAATGTAGGATAGAGTTTTTAGTAATGCCACGATTATTATTAAAATAAAGCAAATTTCAGAACTACCTGGCCCATTTGCAGAGTGCCAAATGCAAAACAATTTAGAGGAAGGCTGGTAGCACTGGTGGCGCAATTTGTCGTGGCTATTAACCTGGCGGCGATGCTCTCATGGCAGTACTGTTGGCGTCGCCCTGTTACTGATCTTCTTGGCGTCGAAATAATATTTTTATATGGCCAAAAACAATGCCATGATAATGGTATCAACAAATTCAGCATCCGAGGCCCATAAATACTGGCCTTAGGCCCTTCCTGCCTCGAAACTCCAGGAAAACGAGCCACTGTGATCCTCTGCTGCTAGCGAGGTGTTAACCACATCACTGCTCAGCCCAGACTCCTTACTCGCCACAAAGGACGAGTTGCCACTTTCGCGCCAACCACACCTTTTCCACTCTGCCAAGCTACTTCTGCGCCTGCGGGGCTTACCTACATCTTTTACTTTCAACCCTACGTTCCTTAATTACGGACCAAGTCATGTATAGTACACTACATAGCAATCATTCCATTAGTTATTTAAATTCACAAGCATAATTTAAACAACATCGTTCAAAAATTCACGTAACTGAAACATGTATACATAGTCAAAGAATTTCCATAACTGATACAGCATTATATATAAGCAATACTACAAACTGACGCAGAAATATCGATACAGACACAAGACAGGTCAAAAATAGGTGTTACAAGAGCACGGAAAGAAAATGGTTTTCTCTTTTTGAGAAATATCATTTTGACATTAGCGACTCTCCACCTTCAAGTAGAACTTCGGGGCTCGGTGTAGATTGTTTAAAAGCAATAATCCACAATGATTTCCGCCAGTGTACTCGATAACTGGCAAATGTGACGAATTGCGGTCACTGCACCATCGAATGACATTTGCCTGCACTGGGGAAGGTTCAAAAATCGGGTGTACGTGTACCACACCCTCTAAGCCAAACTCGAAAAATCAGCGGGTAGCTATATGCATCTTTGCTTGCTCGTTCCAGATGGCTCGTGAACAATACGGACGGTTCTTCGTCCGTAAGCCGGCCGCTGTGATCGAGCGGGTTTTAGGTTCTTAAGTCGGGAACTGCGCTGCTGCTACTGTCGCACGTTCAAATCCTGCCTCGAGCGTGGATGTGTGATGTCGTTAGGTTTAAGTAGATCTAATTCTAGGGGACGTTATGACCTCAGATGTTGTCCCACAGTGCTTAGAGCCATTTGAACCATTTTGAACCTGTCCCGTATCGTTACTGTTGACGAGAAATCGTGTCATTTTCTTTCCTTCTAGTCAGTGTTTTTCGTATATTCCTTCCCTCACCGACTCTTCGGAGAGCCTCCTCGTTGCATACTTTATCCGTTTACTTAATTTTCAACGTTCTTCTGTAGCACCACATCACAAGTGCTTCGATTTGCTTCTTTTCCTGTTTCCCCACACTCCATGTTTCAGTACATAGAGTGCTGTACTCCAAACATACATTCTCAGAAATTTTTTTCTCAAATTAAAGTCTACTTTTGATATCAGCAGACTTCACTAGGTCAGAAATGCCCTTTTTGCCAGTGCTACTTTGCTTTCTATGCCCTCCTTGCTCCATCCGCCATGGGTTATTTTGCTGCCTAAGTAGCAGAATTCCGTAACTTCATCTGCTTCGTGATCACCAAGTTTATAGCTGTTCTCATTTCTACTACTTCTCATTACCTTCGTCTGTCTTCGATCTACTCTCAGTCGATATTATGTACTTATTACAGTGTTCATTCTGTTCAATATATCCTATAATTCTTCTTCACTTATACCGCGGATAGCAATGTCATTAGCGAATCTTCTCATTGAATTTTAATTTCACTTTTGAACCTCTCTTTTAGTTCCGTCATTCCTCCTAAGGTGTACAGACTGAAAAGCAGGGGCGAAAGACTATGTCCCTGACTTACAGACTTTTCAGTCCCAACATTTCGTTCCTTGTGTTCCACTCTTATTGGTCCCTCTTGATTCTTGTGCATTTTTATTATTTATCATCTTTTTCTATGGCTTACTCTTATTTTCGCCGAAACTGCAACATCTTGCATCATTTGACAGTGTGGAATGCTTTTTCCAGGTCGATAAATCTTATGAAAGTGTCTTGGTTGTTCTTTAGTCTTGCTTCCAATACCAACCGCAACTGTAGAACTGCCTCACTAGTACTCTTAGTTTTCCTATAGCATCTAAAGCATTCTCAGTTTTAGTCTGTATATTATGCATGAGCCTGAAACATTTTTGTGCTTCCTTCTTTCATCGATCTGCTGAAGCATCTCTTCTGTTGCCCATGGTTTCTTCGCAGTTGACTTCTTTGTACCTATGTTTTTCTTTCCAACTTCTGTGACTGCTCTTCTTCGAGATGCCCATTCCTATACAACTGAATTACCCAGTGAGCTATTCCTTAGAGAACTTCAAGTATATCTCTTCATTCTGACTTGTCTCTTTAAACTTAGGCCTCCTATTCTACAGCCTACTAAATTGTGATCTGAGAGTACTACTGCTCCTGGGTACGCCTTACAATGCAGAATCTGATATCCAAATCTTTGCCTGAAACCTTCTTGTATCTCTGGGGGTTTTCCAATTATAGCACCTCCTCTCGTGTTTCTTGAACAGAGAGTTTGCCATTGCTACCTAATATTTATTGCAGAGCTCAATTCGTCTTTCTTCTCCGTCACTGCTAATTCAAAGCACATATTCTCCTGTCACCTTTTCTTCTGCTCCTTCCCCTACAACTGCATTCCAGTCCCCCGTTACTAATAAATTTTCATCTCCCTTCACGTACTGAATTATCCGTTCAGTACCCTCGTATACTTTTTCTCTGTCTCTTCCTCTTCAGCTCGTGATGTGAGCATCGTGTTGGCTGATGAGAAAAACCGTGCCACTAAACTGTTCACAGTAACTCACTCTGTGCCTCACCTTCTTATTCATAACGAGTCCTACTCTCGTTACAACATTTTCTTTTGCTGTTGATATTACCCTATTTTTGTCAGACCACAAATGTTTGTCTTCTTTTCATTTCTTTTCACTGGCCCTCACTTTATTTGCTCTGAGCATCAGCATTTCCATTTTCATATTTTCTAGCTTCCCTACAGCTTTCAGTCTTCTGACAGTCCACTCCTCGACTCGTAGAAAGTTATTCTTTCGCTGGCTTTCTGACAGTCCACTCCTCGACTCGTAGAAAGTTATCCTTTCGCTGGCTTTTTCTCACGGTCACCTCCCCTTTGGCTATCCCTTCCCGGAGATCCGAACGGGGGACTAGTCCGGAATCTTTTGCCAAAGGAGAAGTCATCATGACACTTTTTCAGTTACAGGTAACATGTCCTATGGATACACTTTATATTTCTTTAACACTTTCGACAGTAAGCCCGTACGCAATACCTTCTCGCAAACGCACTTTTTTTGGACGGAGCCCACATGCTGTACGTTGCTTTGTTTCCTGCGCGCTTGTAATGCGAAAACATACGCTGTATATTTCGTCAGTTTACCTGACGACAAGAGAAGTTCATTTACTTTCTGACAGAGGTCACTACGAGCGTGCAGCTTGAGCGTAGGCATCACACGATCGGTTGTCAGGGACACTTCTGATTCCGGCCAAATGCAGGTTGCGCGTTTGTGTTGTTTAAGGAGCATGTATGTTTTTGATGGTTCTTCCGGATTAGCGGAAGAAAACTATGAGGTGGATGTTGATTACGAACTTTCGGACGTATTTTTTTAAATTTCCTGCAGTTCAGGTACGGATTTATAACTTAATACATCGTTACGAAATAGTATGCACTCTACAATAAAACCCAATATTGATTCAAATTATTTTGATATTTTTATAGTGGTTTATATGAGTATTTATTTGTTTATGTACAGATGAAGATGAGGGATCTAGTTCTACTGCTTGTCCTGATCCATCGCAAAACGCGATCACTGATGTGAGCGCTTGTCAAGAGTTGACAACCAGCCTGATTTACCAGTGTACAATAGTGCTAGTGGTGTAACTTTGCAAATGGATGAAAACTGTAGTGAATTTGAATGCTTCTCAATGTTTTTCGACAGTAAGATAGTAAAAACAATAAAAGTTAAAACGAACAGGTATACAGGACTAAAAATCTATGAAATGAATGAGAAGACATCTATGAAAAGGAAGACTATGTGCTACGGTGGCCGAAGTAAAGAAACACGAAATGTACTTGTTTTTCTCTGTTATTTTGCATATGATTGTAGTGAAGTTGCCAAAATGAAGAGACTATTGGTCAAAAGATGCATTTAGAAATACTGCATGGGCGAGGAAGGTAGTGAGTAGAGACAGATTTACTTCAATGTTGTTTACGTTGCAATCGAACAACAGTACGAAATTCATAAAACGAGTTCCGCTATGATATGATACACTGCCCAAAACTAGGCATTTCTTCAGTTCTTTCGCCGCAAAGTGTAAGAATAACTTCAAACCACACGTTTACCTCACAATTGATGAAGGAAAATGTCCCTTTAGAGGCAGAATAGAATTCTGAGTGTATAGGAAAAGCAAACCAAATAAATGCGAAATCAATATAATGTGTGACACAACAACAGGTTATGCATCGAATTATGATATTTACACAGGTAAAGCAAACATTGTAGATAACTCTGTCTTGTCAGTAATTAGAGTAGAGTGGAGGTCATTTTGGCAAAGCACACTGCACTTATAGGGGTAAGTTCTACTCAAGCCCTTCCGTGTTGGACTATCTGTGGCAGAATAAAAACCTTGGATGTAGGTACTGTAATGAAAGAAAGGGTTTATCTAATGAAATGAGGACTGTGGAGCTTACGAAGGAGGACATAGTGTTTTGGGAAGGAATATTTATTTGCGATAAAATGGAAATGAACCAGGGATGTGTACCACCATTCGACCAAACATCGAGCAACTTCAGTTGTTACCACTACCAGACATAATGAAGGACAAGTAGAGAGACGTAAACCAGATGTTGTAATTGAATACAAGAAGGATAAAACTGGAGTAGACAGTTATTAGTTTGTTATCCTTTCTGCCGGAAGACACTTAAATTGTGGAAAATAGTTTTCTTTCACTTATTTGTTTTAGAAGTAGTGAATAGCTGGGTTGTGTGCAAACAAACAGACCAAAAGACAACATTCTAGTGTGATTCATGAAGGCCTTAGGTAAGCAGCTAGCATCTGATGGTGGTGCGGAGCAGCTTCACGATTTACAGGGTGAACCGTCAGCAAGTGAGGACAGAGTGTCTGGCGGACACTTCCCAGAAAAGATCCCTGCTATAGCATGTAAACAAAGTGCAGAAAAGTGCTGTGCAGTATGTGTAGATAAAGGGAAAAAGACTGGGAAAAGAGTAAGAAAAGGAACACGATGGTGGTGTCAGTATTATAATGTGGGTCTCTGTAAACCTGACTGTTTCAAATGGTACCATTACTAAATAAATTATGGTTGATAAAAAAAAGCTGCACTTCTGTACTGATTCCTAAATAAATTATGGTTGATAAAAAAAGCTGCACTTCTGTACTGTTTTCTTGTATTCTCATGTTTTTTTCAGTAAAGTATGTTCCTTTTTACATAATTATTTCCTTCAAACATTAAAAACAGAGACTTTTAGGAGTTAGAATTTGTTTTCTTTTTTTGGAAAACATTAGACTTTCAATATTCAAGAAAAAATATCATTTACGCCCAGAAAAAATTGTGTAACATCACGAGAAAGAAGAAGTCTCAAACCTTAATGTAAATGGTTTACTACCTTTAAATTTTCTTCATAACTTCTATAAAAACTCCATGAAATTGCTTGAAAAGTTTCAGTCCGTAGGGACAGAACTTGTCTAAACGGGTCAATGTGGAAAGCGTTAATGCAGTGGTTTCCGTTGCCTTCTGCATCCAAATGCCGTTGATCATAATTGATTCTTCCGCCTTTAGGGACAGTTTCCCTCGCCAAGGGCAAGGAGTGCCTTGAACCTCTGTCTGCTTTTGACAAGGCCGTTGGCTGAATGAGGGTGACTCTTTAGGTCGGAAGTCTTTGACCGCGGTCGCTGATGATTTTTATTCAAAATTTAAGTAGTGAAGGGGTTCGAACCCGGGACTGAGAATATTTTTATTATAAATCAAGTTACCCCTGGACAACGGGTGTATCGTGCAGATGTTCACATAAAAAAAGAAAAAGAAAGGTGCTAAGCCCAAATGAAGCAGTAACTCCCCATAAAAAGACAGCGTTGTGTGCGATGAATTCCTTCCACAAGGTTTAACATTCACATTTATTGTCAACAACTGAGACGTCTCTCGGACGCATTCCAAGAGCGACAACCAGGAAGAGTGTGTGAAATGCAGCTACTCCATGATAACGCCCGCCCGTAATTTACCAGACTCACAAAAAACGCTATAGAGGAGTTGGATTTGGAAGACATTCCGAACCCACTTCATTCACTTGCTCTTGCGCCCTCAAATTTTTACCTTTCCTGCTCTTTATCAAACAATAGCCAAGGAATGCCTTTCCAGATAAAAATGCTATTTGAACATCGCTCGACGAGGTCTTCGCCTCAAAACTACCTGATTTTTACCTACAGTATTGATTACTAAAGTTTCTGTTATATGCTTCTGTTATGTTTAAACATATGGAGAAACGCTACGAACTTATGCACCAACCTAATTGTTATCTTGGGTTTAGGACTGCTTAGACTCCTAATTATCTGTATAAACTGTAGAGAACATATTAAAAAACTGCCTATATAAAAGTTATATTCTGATGTATAATTAAGTTTATGTTGGTATTGTGTAGCATTCGGGTGGGAGCCATTTTATGTTTTCTTAAGTAAAATGAACATTGAAGAAGAGAAATTTGGCTGCCGGAGTCCGAATGCTATGTGCCAACGTTGTTATGAAGTCTAAGGAACTGTTGTAGCACTGCTTTGGTGACTGTAAAAAATGATAAGGTATAACATGCAGGCGTGTGTAGACTCGTATAAGGCTCTGACCCTGATAACGTATTAGAAACGTCGTCCAAAGATTTTAAGGAACAATTCGAACATTTCACAAAACCTTAAAAGACATATCACATGCGTGTCAGAGTCGGTTAAAACAGAGAGCAAATTGATCGGTAAAAGAGGAGTTGGTCTCTTGTCGTAGTAGAAAATACAGCCTACTAAAATGTAGCTCATCGTGATCTGTATGGCACACGAATCACACATTGGAGCGTCCCCTAGCCGGAACAAAGTAACCAAGTGTCCCAGGGATATACTGCATGCGAAGACGAGTGAGCGTGACCTCATCACATCTGCGTTGCTGGAAGGAGATGCGCCGTGGTCGAGTTGTGGACTTTGCCAAACGCAGCTTGTTGTCTGTCGCTTCCAGCCACTCTTCTTCTCGTCGACGCATTACTCTGTACCTCAACAGCAAGGTGATAGCGTGCAGAGGCATGGCACAATGAACCAACTGAGGACTGCCACACACCTCCTTTGCTTCTACATCCGCTATTTAGTTCCTCTTGATACCCATGTTTCTTGGCGCCCAACAGAAAGACCCTTCCTTCCCTTGCCTTTCTAAATGGAGGAGGGAGTCCTAGATATTCTGGACTACTCTAACTGCTGGAGACAAGTTTTGTAGAGCGTTAAGTGCATTCCCCTTAGAAGTCGTAACAAACGATGACTTCAGCATTCACAACACATCTCATCCGCTCCAGCGCCCTCAACATCGCGTATAATTCCGCATCGAAGACAGTGAAGTCTTGAAGCATCCGGATCTTGAGGACACGATCAGAAGAAAACAACGGAGCAGCCGACTCTCTTTAGAGCCATCCGTAAATGCAGCAACACAGTTATGGTGCTGAATTAAAATTTCACAGAACTAGGTATTATATACATTTGTAAGTAGGCTGTTTAGGTTTTCTTATTGGTAACGCCACATAGCGCTCTGTATGAAAAATCACTGGCTGTGCTGTGCGCAGTCTGTGGCTAGTTTGCATTGTTGTCTGCCATTGTAGTGTCGGGCAGCGGCAGCTGGATGCTAACGGCGCGTAGCGTTGCGCAGTTGGAGGTGAGCCGCCAGCAGTGGTGGACGTGGGGAGAGAGATGGCGGAGTTTTGAAATTTGTAAGAATTGGTGTCATGAACTGATATATATATATATATATATATATATATATATATATATATATATATATATAATGACATATAATGACTATAATGGTAAATACATTGTTTGTTCTCTATTAAAATCTTTCATTTGCTAACTGTGCCTATCAGTAGTTAGTGACTTCCGTAGTTTGAATCTTTTAGTTAGCTGGCAGTAGTGGCGCTCGCTGTATTGCAGTAGTTCGAGTAACCAAGATTTTTGTGAGGTAAGTTATTTGTGAAACATATAGGTTAATGTTAGTCAGGGCCATTCTCTTGTAGGGATTATTGAAAGTCAGATTGCGTTGCGCTAAAACCTGTTGTGTGTCAGTTTAAGCACAGTCATGTACAATTGTTCAAAGGGGACGTTTCATATGTCGACCCTTAGCCAAGGATACCTCACTGGAATGTTCTGATTTTTTCTTGTAGTTTGTGTAATTAGTGAAAATTTTGTTTCTTGCTAGCGCGTAATTGTAGAGACAATCTCGTTTGTAGTTGCAGTCTTTCATTGTTGTAGAGTAAAACAGGTGTGGCACGCAGGTAAATTCGCACCAAGTATTTTGCAGCTGCGCTTGCAATTAAGTAGGTATTATTTTCAGTGCTATGTTAATGTGTTTTCTTATTTTGCTCTTCAAATTGTGCTTTTCTGTGTTGTCGTGTGAAATATTGTGACTATAATGGCGTGTGAAAACGTAATACTAGGCTCCAAAGTAAACTGAGAAATGACAGTGAAGAAGAAAGCAGTGTGTTAGCGCCACCATGTAATGAATTAACTAATGTTCAAAGTAGTAATTTGGTAATTGTACATAGGGAAATGGAGCGAGCTGCAAACAATGGTGAAGACAGTGAAACAATTAGTGAACAGGGAAGCATTATCGATCGATCGGTTGGCAACCGCTCGCCTCAGGAGTCCGAAATGACAGGACACATTCTTGCCAATACTGTAGATTCAGGTTTTGCGTCCACACCGGTTTCTCAAATAAGTCAAGACACATTTTCTGTTTTTCAAACTGCGAATATTGCCGGTTCAAATACATTGCCAAATAGCACTAAGGAACAGGTTTCAGACACCAGTGCACTGTTATTACAATTAATGCAACAAATGGGACAAAAGCTTCAAAAGTTAGACACAATGGAACAAAATCAGAGACAAACACAGCAAAAGCTTCAAAAGTTAGACACAATCGAACAAAATCAGAGACAAACAGCACAACAGTTGGACACAATGGAACATAATCTTCAAAAGTTACGCACAATGGAACAAAATCAGAAACAAACACAGCAAAAGATTCAAAAGTTAGACACAATGGAACAAAATCTTCGGAAGTTAGACACCACACTTGAACAAACACCTGAAGATTTAACAACTGAGTTACATAACATTGAATCGAAGTGTAAAAAAATCTGTAATGACGAAAAAACACAAATTTGTGAGCATTTTCAACCTATTTTTTCGTGGCATGAAAACGCATTACAGAATCACGAAGCAGCCATAAAAGAATTGCAAACTGTTGTTCGTGAAAATCACCTTGCAAGCTAAAATGGACTCAGTTGCATCCACCGATTCGGTTACGCAACTTGCAAGAACTCAGGAAAACTTAAAGGACACAGTAGATTCGATTTCAACACAAATGGACACTCTGAAACTTGGTTCAGAAAAACTCACTGAGGAAATGTGTTCACTATCGGAGAAAGTAGCCGTACTTTCGGATCAGTTCACTAATTTATCTACGAAGGTAGATGATAATCTGAATGACACAAAACCGGTAGTCTTTAATGACACAGAAGAGTGCGAACAAATTAGGAAATTCAAACAAAATCAGAATCAAGTTAATACACAATACCAAAGAGAAGTCCGGGAAGTGCAAGATAAGCTGACACAGGGAATACAAAAATTACATATTTCAGAGGACACTTGCGCTCCAACACGGGAAGAGGAACTTAGAAATACGGAAAAGCCACAAAATAATAACACAGGGCATTTCGAAAATCATGAAAGAAATTGGCAAGGTGCACCGAATTTTGAGATGGAACAGCCGACACGACGTAACAATGACCGATATCCTACCCGCCGACACGATGATTTTGACTATAAGCTGTTCATTACTGCACGTAAATTCAAAACATTTAAGAATTCTGCCAACGACATTCATCCACAAGCGTGGCTCCATCAATTCTCTAATTGTTTTCCTCCCAACTGGTCATTAGAACACAGATTAGAATTTATGTATGGCTACTTGGAGAATGAAGCAGCTGTAAGACTGCGATCGGTCATTCACGATTGTCACAGTGAAGGAGAATTTTATCATGCCTTCCTCTCAGCATATTGGTCTCAAGCTACACAAGACCGAGTAAAACATAGCATCATAATGATGAAACATTTCGAACAATCTGAATTTTCCAGTCTTGTGAAGTATTTTGAAGACATGTTGCACAAGAATCAGTACCTGTCAAACCCATACAGCCCCTCAGAACTCATCCGCATTTGCTTAATCAAATTACCGGAACATTTACGGCATATTATTTTGGCAGGACGTTGCAAAGACGACATTGAAGCTTTTCAGGGACTCTTACAAGAATTAGAAATTGACACTGACAACCCGGAACGCGAAAACAGGAACACAACAATTACAGGTCACATCCGTCGCAATTCCGCGATGAAAGAAACAACTGGATACGACAAGGCCATTCTCACAACACAAATCGTGACCAAAACAGACACCACCCATATGACAACCACTGACAGAGTAATAGTTACAGAGAAAGATCTCATTTCCGTAGTAATGAATATGACATAGATAACCATAGAAACAGACAATATGGGAACAAAAACAATTATTATCAAGGGAGACGGAATAACTTCAGACGCAACGGTCCAGCGCGCAGTTACGATTCAGGGAGAAATTCTCCACCACGTGACCGACAAGAAATTAATTACAGAAATTACCGACATGACGACAGACGATATGATCGTAACGACAGACCTGAATTGCATCAGAACTGGCGCGATTCAAACAGAGCAGGGCCCTCTCGGGAAGGTGAATTTGTAGAAGTTAGGTCTCCAAATCTCAATAACGACGCGCGCCAACAAAGTAACAGACAATGACTCCCACCGCAGGCAGCCGCGTGCGCCGGCGGGCTCAGAGAAAAATAACATAAGCTAACCTTGAGCAAAATTCCAGTGTTCCTTACCGACGTAACCACATGATAATTGCTTTTCAGTTGACAGTCTGCGTACCAGGAAGAGTAAAGGTTTACACCACATTTTACATGTAAATCCGTTTATTGAAAGATAATCTGCTTTTTAACCTTGTCTTTGCCATAAAATTTCTCACTTCACGCTACTAGTACAATTTGTCAGACTTAGAATCTGTTAACATGCAACCATGTTTGAAGTTAAATATCCAGTCAAGAACCAAGAGAACTTATTTAAACAGAAGTTACGAATGCATTGTTATAGTGAACAGACGTCACAGTGTTATTGTGCATGTACATTCTTGCTTGTTAGTTGCACGATTACGTAACGACTATAAGGCTGACATATTTAGAACAGTTACCAGTACTGCTAATGAGATTTTAATGCAACATTTTGGTTTACTTGAAAATAAATTCTGGATTTAAAGTACTTTCTGTGAGATACCAGATGACACAGTGGTTAGTTTATTTGACAGCTACACGATTATATCACGACGCTACTAATGAGTGACACACTTTACTATGTTGCTTTTGCTGTTTATCTGTTTTATATCTGCACAGTTTTTCTGAATTCTTCTGGAAAGGTAAACATGTTTTAGTAGTAACTTTGTGGTATAGCTACAATGAGACAGCCTTTTCTGTAGCACAACAATACGTTACAGTATAGTACTTTCTTGATCACAGTACTGTACATATTAACTACGATATCTCTACGCATAGCACTTCACTTTTGTTTGTTACGAGGGAAGTACATTGACTTCTACAGAACTTTGGTTACGGACGACGATAATTACTACACTTGGCACATTTTTACCGTTAAGTAATGACAGAGATTATCTTACAACAAGACGCACAGCTTAGCACTACAGTACACGTATTTGAGTGATTAATTTTGTACTTAAAACATTTATTTTTAAAGATATTTGAAGTACAATGATACAAAGGTTTTCCGTGATACATTTCATTCCATTGCTGTAATCTGCAGCACCTGAGGATATAATTGCATTAATCCTCAGGGGGGTACAAGCTTACTTTGTGTACCATGTGTATGGCAAGCACAAGGAGACCTAGCTAATATGGTATTTGCTATACAACTTTACACATCGGTACCATATTTCTCTAACACATAAATTACACAGCTATCTGGTCATTTAACTGAGAGAAACAAACATTTATTATACTACATCAGTGACAGATGTTCACGTAATTACACAGTTGGATAACTTCACACTTACGAAATTCTATTTTTTTCTGTACTTTGAGAACTGTTCATACATTTTCGGAACCATTGTGATACTATGAGAGCTTTGAATGACATAATTGGGTACGAGATCATGATTTTTAAAGTACGGTTGAGGTAGATGACACTTATGACATGAGCAGAGAATTTTTTTTAGGTTTTGAAATTATTGGAAGAAGCTACGACGATTTGGAGATTTGGCTGAGGTTTTATGATGTTATGATGACGATGTGTATTACGCTGTTGCGGTATGTTTATGATCAATAAGCTGTTGCTGTATGAGTTATCTGATTATGCTACGTATCTGTTATGATGAAATATTGAAGAAGTGTCGACGAATAAGGTAAGGAATAATGTGTAGTGGTTAGGGACTCTGGTTTGTGGAAAAGGATGTTGGAAACCGAGAATCGTACTTTAAGAGTTATGAAATGTGTGTATATGCGTGAATGTATCACTATGCTGGCGAAATTTTTTGGACACTATTCTTTTTAAAGGATTTTGTTTCTACATATTTGTAACGCAAATTCTTGACCTGTCAATTTTTTTATATGAGACTGTCACTGTAGCGGAAACTACTGTCGTAAATTTTTCAGTAAGAAAGGTAAGTTACCACCTGCACGTAACGCGTGGTAGGCACCCAGCTGGGCGACAACCACCTGACAAAAAGAAAGCCATTAGTGTGTGCTTTTCAGAGACACAGGAAAAAAAAAAAGAAGAGGTCATTATCCTCGCTATTGACATTCATTCCTTTGTAGAAAGCATCGCAAATACGACACGCCCAAACTTGAAAACATATGATTACACTGTGGAGCTCTTAATTTATGATATTTACTGAAATGAAATGATGAGAAATGTTTCATGTCTATTGTCTTGCTAGCTGGAAGATTGTTTACTGCATTATGAAATGCCTTATGGCTAGCGAATGACGTTTCACGCCTTGCTTTGCCTATTTTGTTTAATATCTAGTTTCTTGTTGCAACACAGCATTGTTTCAATTAAAATTTAATACATGTACTAATATAACTACTTTCTGTCTACAGAGCCAGTAAAGAGTCATTTTATGATGTACTTCCTTAGAAAAGAGAGCACAAATAGACATTTCCCTTCACAGGACTTACAAAAATAATCTTTTTACGATTTCGTAACTTATCTGCTGGCGTATGTTGTCATGATGCATCACTCTAGTGTTAAGATGTAACATAGGTATCAAACATTTTTACTGTAATAATTTTTCTGCTTCAGCTTTGTCATGTTTAAATATAAGTTATTACATTTATTGCTGCTTGCTTTGCTTACCTGCACCTTTTTTTCATTGCTGTTTGTATTAATTTGTTTTGTGCTGCTGCTTTGCCTCGTCCCTTAGTTTAGCATCTGAGCTCAGTAGATTTAAGTTAGCTTAAGAGGGGGTAGACTATATAAGAATCTAACTATGATGAATTGGAAGAAAAGCATTGAGAAGCTATAAGAAAATGGTTTGGCCAAAAAAGTAGTGTACAGTGGAGAAAAACTATTTTTGAAAGAGGATGTGAACAGAATACAGAAAGCATGCTTGGATAGGATTTTTTTGGAGGAAACAAATGTTGAGATACGACGAAGATCTACAGAATGAAGTTTTGGGTTGAACTGCAGTACCAAATGTTACCCTGAAAACAAACCCAGTCCTTTCCTTGTGTTATCCCACTATGTGTTTGTGTACCCTTGTGTATTTATGTTCTTCCTGTCTTTATATGTTTATCTGACAAGACTTATGTTGCAGAATTTTTCCAATACTAAGCTACATTCACTATGATGAGGAATACTGTTATCATCAATTATAATTTGCATTAATAACGTGTTATTTACTTTGTAAAGATGTTTACACATTATTTATACTGTTTTGTTCTAATGCTCATGTGTGAAGTTGATGTTTCAAAAGTTATTCTGCTCTTTTATGTATGTACTTATGTCGTAATTTTTGTAACACTGATGTATTTGCTATTTCGATTCTTTTGTAAAGCCTGTATTACTACAAATGTTATCTGTATTGTTATGTTCTTTAATGATATATTTTGTACCTTTGTTATTGTATTCTTATGTTTTATAATTGTATAGACACCAGTTCTTCAAATTAAGTATCATTTCACTGCACACGTTTCTGTTGGTCATAGTATATGGACAATATGTGAGAAGTAGGGACTGATAGTGTTTGCACATGTGTTAATAACTTAGCAAGGGACTGGATAACAGCATTGCTGGTTCTAAGGACTATTCCATCAACTTTGTCAGTACACAAGTGGTGGTTTATGGACTTGCTGTATTGTCCACAAGACTCTTCGATGGTGATTGTGCACCTGCATAGTCGCAACAGATGGCTGCTGGCCATCTCTACAAGGACTACAGTGGGTCTGCACCTTCGATGGCCCACCAGTACCATTATTTCTACAAGGACTGCAGTGGGTCTGCACCTCTGGTGGCCCACCAGTACCGTAATCTCTACCAGGACTACTGTGGGTCTACTCTGTGATGACCTACCTACCGATAGTCTTCAACGTCGACTGACTCTGTTGTGGCCCATTACCTGTCTGCATGTCAAAAGTCAGCACTGTCTTTCCGTTGGAAGGACAACACTATTCTCAAAAAGACTGCATGGAAATCCACTACTTCCATGTGCATTTTCTTTTATTGCTCAGTCTTTGAGAAAAACACAACTATTTTACTGTGATGAATGATCAGGACTGTCTATATGGACTGTGAGAAAATTTCAGCTTTTGACCAACATTGTATCAATAAGTGTGTGCATTTGATATCTTTGTTATAGTAATTACTAAAAATTTTATCAAGTCATTATTGGCCACTGCCCAAAACAATTTGTAAAAATTTTTTGTGGGGAGCATGGGGGCTATGTAAGTAGGCTGTTTAGGTTTTCTTATTGGTAACGCCACATAGCGCTCTGTATGAAAAATCACTGGCTGTGCTGTGCGCAGTCTGTGGCTAGTTTGCATTGTTGTCTGCCATTGTAGTGTCGGGCAGCGGCAGCTGGATGCTAACAGCGCGTAGCGTTGCGCAGTTGGAGGTGAGCCGCCAGCAGTGGTGGACGTGGGGAGAGAGATGGCGGAGTATTGAAATTTGTAAGAATTGGTGTCATGAACTGATATATATATATATATAATGACTATAATGGTAAATACATTGTTTGTTCTCTATTAAAATCTTTCATTTGCTAACTGTGCCTATCAGTAGTTAGTGACTTCCGTAGTTTGAATCTTTTATTTAGCTGGCAGTAGTGGCGCTCGCTGTATTGCAGTAGTTCGAGTAACGAAGATTTTTGTGAGGTAAGTGATTTGTGAAACATATAGGTTAATGTTAGTCAGGGCCATTCTCTTGTAGGGATTATTGAAAGTCAGATTGCGTTGCGCTAAAACTATTGTGTGTCAGTTTAAGCACAGTCATGTACAATTGTTCTAAGGGGACGTTTCATACATTTCAGAATAAAAACAGTCTTAGGTGTGAAATTATTTAACATGAATGACACGTTTCACCCTTTTGGAGCATTACCAGATTGTGTTAAAGTAGACGGATATAAAACTCATCCATCATTAAATCATATAAAAAGGAAAATTGAGGCTACAGTAGCTGGATATGTAGTCCATCCCACATAAAATCATATAGTATTAAAAGCAGATTCAGGATCGCATATTCTCCTTTATTACATCAAATCTAAAATTCCACTGGGCCTTTGCGGTTACTAGGGCAGCAGACAGTAAAAGCCCTGAATCTGGAGTTGTACTTGCTGCACACCAAGTAACTCTAGCACAGGTTTCACACGGATCCTACTGGTGTTGTTGCTAATGGACTATTGAAGAAAAGACGCTACACAGTTGGACAAGCAACAGTATGGTTTGCTGGTGAACTATGACCAGTGAGGAACTGAATGCATACTGACAGCGGCTAAGGAGTAGCCTGGTAGTAGTACAGCAAAGAGAGAACGACGCCACTTTTAATTTATTCGAGACAATGGACCCTCACGCCAGCTCTCCCAGCAGCACCTGGTGTAGGTGTGGATATGTCCCACTTTTCATATAACATTAGGTAATTAAGTGGATCAATTAATTAATCCCCGCCCTCTCCTCCACAGCTTTCCCTATCATACCACCTGGAAACAATTTGAGGGAAAAATTGCTCCGTCTGGGTTTGGCTGCTCCACTGGAAGGATCTCATGACATGAAATTCAAATCAGTGCCGATTACATTGCAGAGAATATACTGTTTATTTATAAAATTCAGTTTGCATATTCTTTATTTAAGAGTTTGTGGGTGACAGAGCTGTGGATTTCTTTATTTGGTGGGAAAAGCTCATCATTTTGTGCTGTTCTAAAGTGCATGTGTTGTAAAATACTTCAGACAAAAATTATTGATCTGTCAAATAGTAATTAAATGAAGAAATAGATCGCTTTTTCTCAATCATGCGTGCAATACCGCCACGAAATTGGCCTCAACATCAGCACAAAATACTCACCAAACAGGATTACACCAGAACTACAAAAATCCAAAATCATCGCTAATAAAGATCTAAATATACTGCCTGTCACGCACTGCACGTGGAGATACCTGCACATTCCCATGCAGATGCACGTTGCTAGAAACACCATTAGTGCACTGCACCTGCAGCACTACATGAGCTGGGTTCTGGGAGCACAACACCCGCTGCAGTCTGCTGGGCCATGCTTCCGCACCCGTGGATCGGAATTCCCCCCCCCACCCCCCACCACCGCTTTGTTGGCTTCCTGTGGCCACTATATTACTCTCACTTTGATGCGGTCTCTCAGCCTGTAGCGGTTGCATCACATACATTTCCTGGAAGGAAACCTCACTTAAGAATACACTCCCTTCATTCTATCCGAAGGACACTCTTCCCTTGTGAACTATCTCAAGTCCCAACGTGTTTGAAATAGCAAACCTGCAGCGAAGCTTCAGAGACCTTCCTAGAAATACCGACAAAGAACGGTGCGTTTCCTGTCTCCACACAAAATGGCTTCTTTGAGGTACTCCTCAGCTTGCAGCTTGCAGAGGCGCAACTATTTGCCAGGGTATTAGGTGAAATTTTGGTAACTGAGCGCTGATTTCGTTTGTTATTTCTTCTAGGTTGTCAATACTGATCAACAAACTGATTTCTATCCGTTGTGTAAAAACTATCATCTGTTTCAGTTTGAACCAAAAGGTTTCAGACATCAGGTAGAATTGCATCATTTATATTAACCATCCGAAGTTTCAAAAGCTGCATAACGATATCATATCGCATAACTTCTGAATGACTGTTTCCAGAGCAACTCAACAACGCAATTAACTGAAAGAGGAGCTCATCAGAATATGTTATTTTTAAGTGTATGAATGTTAAAAACATCGGTTTTGGGGTCGATTATTATCCACAATCGATATTTAGACTCCTATGACGAAATAGAAATCAGCACTGATAATCTGTCAACGTCGCATGTCCCTATTTTGCGAGAAGCGTCGTGAGTACACTGATGTTGCTAATGTGAAGCCTCATCTGCTATTCGAGAACTTGCATGGTGAAGTAGTGCCTGGTTAGAAGGCTTTGTATACGTTATCAACTGCAAGAGCATCAGGATCCGACTGAAGGTAGAAACGATGCTACTTTAGCTGTTGTTTTAATGGGAGGAATAATGTTCTTCATTCTGTAACGATACCTCCTGTGGAGATAATGAATTAAATTAAAGATGCTACGTACTTGAATTCAGTGCAATGGTTTTTCTGTGGTGGACACGGTTGGTGCAGGGAGCGGCTTACGGATCGGAGAAACTGCAGATTCTCGGAAGTGACCACCCAGATGGCCTGAACATTGGTACATTCGGAAATCTGCTGGCAGCTAACAAAGACAGAGCCAATAACTGATAGCGTGTATTGACACGGCCGCTAGTCATTTCGAACACTACCTGTGATGGTCAATTGTCTCTTTACTGGTCCGAATCCACATAAATAGTGTATACACCTGTGTTGTTCTTTCGTGCTACCACAGGTATTGTGGAAGTGTCAGAGGAGGAATTTTTCAAAATACGATATCTCGAAAACGACACGAGCTAGAATCCTGTAACTTATACCACTGACATTCTAATTTATCCCACATTTAGTCTGGTAATGTCAATAGAAATTGTTCCATTTAAGATAGTATTGTATTAGTTAACTATATGAGCTACTAACTGTCAATCCATTCTGTGAAGACCACACATCAATAGCATTTTTCATTTCCAAAATATGTGCAGTTCCAGGTCTAGATGATTTATATATATATGGCGCCTAAATTGATACATGAAAAGTAGTATGTATATGTAATAAACAGAACAGTAATACGTAACATACATGTTGCTATACCATATTCCTCTACGGTAGATGTGTAAAAACACCAACATTTTGAATGCAGTGTTGTGTCGAAATTTCAAAGCAGTCAGTGAAGACATTTGGGAGATTTACAACTCTGTACAAGCGAACATCTACATCTATACAAGTTAAAATGTAAACATCTGTGTGTTCAAGACCGTAAATTCCTGAAAGTTCTTCACACACTACTTCAAAATTATTACACAACGCCACCTCTGAATACGTGTATGTTATTATATTTCTATTTTTAATGTATATAGGGGGAAACGTTATTGCAAAGTAATCTCGAAAAGTTTTTGACTGAGTTACTTTAAAATTTTACACAATACTCTAATGAACATTCAGACAGACATTGGTTATAGATAAGTAAAACGTTGTTCGCAAACAGAATATAGAATGTATGGATTTATCAACTTATGATCAGAGTACTGTTGCAGAATCTAAATATGCAATAACAATAAAAAAACACTCAAGGTCAGAGGAAAGGGGAAAGAGTAGATGGACAGAGGGGTGGGTACAAGTTGAGATAGAAAGCAGAAAGGAGAAGTTGTGCAGAGAGAGGGTGCTGAAGGAGATGGAGAGAGAGAGGGAGAGGAGAAGAAGGACATCGAAAGAAGAGAGGAGATTATGGACAAAGGGAAGGGAAGAGAGAGGGGGAAGGAAGAGGTGGCGAGTGGGGATGAAGATGTTCAGAGAAAGTGGAGGAGGTAATGGGCAGATAGAGGGGGAGGGGGAAGGAGATTAGGATTTATATTTCATTCTGATGCATGTTAGAAACGTGTGCTTTCTGTATTCTTTGTTTCGTATTTAACCAGACTGAGGCTCAGCAATGCATGTACTTGAACAACTAGTTGTAAATATAATCTCAAACAGCAGGCGGGACCTACGAAAGCAATAACACTGACTTAGAGGCCTAAGAAAAAAAGGCAAATAGTTTTATCATAGTTTTGATGATATTTATAAAAAATGAGTATCAAAAGTTGTGCCTTTTGGAAATAATTATTTAGATCTTAGATGAAATGAAATGTAACATGTATGATAATCGAACAGATTATGTCTTTTTGGTGCTGAGAATAATTTTTATTGCAGTCCACTTGTATGTGTATTGTGTCTTTTCATGAACAAAGATAACCTTACGTATAAATCCTAAAATTTTGTTTAGAAAATAACATTGTATTGATTTTATTACTTGAAGAAGAAGGTAGTGTAAAACAATTTTCCTTCCATTATTGTGGAAAGTTTAATTTTCATAATTGTGTAATATACTTAGTTCTGTTAATGTCTCTCTGCAGATTCTTCCAATTTATTTGGATTGCTGCTTTGTATTACGAAGATTGCCAATTGAAATCTACATATAAATGAATACCTTGCTTTTCCAATGTTAATTTTCAAATTAACATTGTTTCAAGGCGAATATGATGAGTATGAGAATCGATACTGAGTTACTGAAACTGTGTAACGTGTGGCGGCGGATCGAGTACTAGTGGCACATGGTCAGCAATTTATTGAATGTTTCAACCAAATTAGTAAAAATCTTAATAATTGAGGGCATATGGGACATGTCAAGAAATCATATTTGTTTTTGAATGTAAGAATCTCGGAATACTTACTTTTTCTCTCAATACTAACGACTGACATCCATGCGCAATTAGCTCCAATCACCTGCTATGGTATAAATGTCAAACATGGGTTCGTGAATGCACGTCATAGCGACGGTCATGTTGCAACGTGGTGCATGTCTGTACCAAGGAATACAAAATAAATGAAGGCGGTTGTAATATAATGAATAAAAGAAGAGTGACATTGGTGATAATGTCTGGTATTGGAGTTACTGATATTAATTACGATAATATACAGATTTATGTAGGTTCCCAAGTAATAGTAAGATTGATAGGGGAAGATGTGGTAAAGTGTCGAGGACGGGAAAAGTGACCATTACATGTTTTTTGCTCTGATCAGCGCTAGTGCTGCTGCTTGCCAAGGAGTGGCAAGATTAGTTCTAATATACATCGACATTGTTATACATGATATTGACAATGGAAGCTTGTTCCGTTACTTTTTAGTAAAAAAATTTTTCTTTGTTAGTCTTGTGATTCAAAATAAGTCATTTATATTATTGTTGTTCCCTCACACGTATGGAGATTAATACTTTTTTTGTAATATGAATGTTTAAATAACGTCTTTTTTCCTATGAATGAAGTTTCTTCTTATTTTTCCCATTTGACTATTTTTTCTGTTAGTAATTAAAGTTAATATGGCGTCTGATCGTGAAAAGTGGCCATACTACTCGTCGGGAGAAGTGGCCAAGTCGTTTATCTCGACACGAGCTAGCGGCTTACAAAAACAAGCATAATACCAAAAATACAAATGACTTCTAACCTCTTTTGTTTACAAAGCTATCGTCTAACCTTTGTGGCAAATTTAAATTAATTAAGTTATATAATTTAAAATTTCTGTTACGAGGGGAGTTGGAAAATAAATTTCCCCTGTCGACTGTGGGCAGAGTTGCGTGATATGGGCGAAAGAAAACACGGCAGATGAACGCGCACGTGCAAAACACCGGTACACCATTGGGTAGAGGTCGACGGCGATCAAGCAGATGGCGCTGTCGCAGTGCCTGGGCAAAGCGGAGGCCAGCCGCTCAGTCTTTTCCCGGAAGTGTGGAGAGAAGGTGCGTTTTGGAATCGTGGTCAAAGGCGGAAGTGAGAGCTGTTATCCGCTATGAATGGGCACAGTGAGTATCAGGCACAGAAATTCATAACCGCCTTGTTTAGATGTGTGGGTCAGGTGTGGTGTCGAGCAAATGGCGCGGAGATGGTGCCAGCAATTCAGTGATGGACGTTAGCAAGCGCAGGACATACCGAGACCTGGACGGACGCGCACAGTCACTATAGATGCAAATGTCAGGAAGGCGGATGACATGATTAAAGCGAACCGGGGCATCACGATCGACGAAGTAGCGGCAGAACTTGGAATCGGACAAGAGGGAGCTCATAAGATCATCCACGACATTCTTCGATACAGGAAGGTGTCATCACGATGGGTGACCCGCCAACTGACCCCGACACACATGGAACAACGCGTGCGTTCAGCCTGGGACAGCTCGTGCGTTACCATGAATCTGGTAATGACCTGTTTCGGATTGTGACGGGGGATGAAACGTGGGTCCACCATTATACGCCCGAATCGACAGCCGCATCCGTGGAGTGGAAACATCCATCATCACCTGCCCGAAAGAAGTTCAAAAGCACGCTCTCTGCAGGTAAAGCGCTACTCACCGTTTTCTGGGACTCCAAAGGAGTTTTGCTGCTGGAATTTCTGGTTCAAATGGTTCATTGATAGTTCCATCCTCCAGAAAGTCCAGCTGGCCGGATTGGCCGTGTGGTTCTAGGAGCTACAGTCTGGAACCGAGCGGCCGCTACGGTCGCAGGTTCGAATCCTGCCTCGGGCATGGATGTGTGTGATGTCCTTAGGTTAGTTAGGTTTAATTAGTTCTAAATTCTAGGTGACTGATGACCTCAGAAGTTAAGCCGCATAGTGCTCAGAACCATTTGAACCATTTTGATGAGACATATACATATCTACACAAAGACCAATAATATACATACCGACTGGACCCATAGTTTTTTGTATGTAAGATCTCCAATATACAGTATAATGTATTGACTGAAGACTTCAAGTACATCTTGGATATCCTGTAGAGCCAAAATTAAATGTTATTGAATCTATATCTTATTGTATTAGTATTGTAACTATCGAGTGTGGTTTATTATGATGTGATACGAAATAGAAGCTCATATTATTTATTTTATTTATTAATATGCTTAATATGATGTACTTAGGGCTATTTTGTCTTCTCTTAGATGTAACCAGGCATTCCACACACTTTACATTACATATTTCACAATAAGTACGTTATATTTTACATGAAATATCGGATATAACATTTAGAAATTACTGTACTGCAGAAAAACGCACAGTTTACATTACTTCGTAAGAACTACAACAATAAATAAATAATGCAGGTAGATATATTGAAACCGTGGGTGCTAACAGCCATCACCGAAATGTGGTAAAGGACAGTTAATGAAGAAGAGGGAAAAGAAACTGACGTGACTGATTGAGAAATAAAATTGGAAGAAAAAATAATTAGGAGAAGATGAAATGGTTTTCCATAGTGACTGACACTTGGAAAACTGGTGAAATACATTAATTTTTTGGGAAACTATATGAGGGTGACACAAGGAACTACTTCAGCTTCTACTTAAAAGCAACAGGGCATTGAGTTATGTGAGGGTGCAGGGCAGCTTGTTGCAGACACAGACTGCAGCAACATAGGAGTTTGAAAAGGCTTTTCTTCCATGGATGGACACAGATGGGATATTAGGTAAGTAAGCCCTTCTATTTCGATCATGACGAGATGACAGATACTTAATATCTAATGCGAGTTCATCGGTAAAGAATTTACATATATAGGACGACGGAATCGATAAGGTGTCATTGACACATAAGGAAAAAATAAAGGACCCACATCTGACCCTGTGGCACACCTGGGAGAACACGCCTCAAGATGTTATGGGATACAGAAGGGTTAGGTCAGACTATTCTTCTTCTCTGTGGACTAGGATCTGGCCCACTAACGAAGGAGAGATTAAAGATCGCTTTTAAGACATGTACTAAGCTATACACAACATTCGTGATCGCGGTCATCCTAATATCGTTGTTGCCAATTGCCTTAGAAGGGATTGTCACTATTTATTTACTCGTTGTGTTAAGGGTAACGTGTTTTACGTAGGAAGTGTTGGTGTTATGAATGTAGTTTGGGTATTCTTGTGGACGATAGTTTTTTGCAGCAAGGGGGCTGACTGGTGCCAAAAAACTCATTCATTTTGTCAGCTGAGACCTGAAAAGCAGTTTATGATATTGTATTTCCAACACCGAGCCTGCCTGGTTTCCTTCACAGAATCGCTGGTGTTGTACCACTGCACACAAAGCAACGAGCGTGCCTAATTTTGGCATTGCGAACGCATTGCTTTATATTGATTTGTAGGTTTATGTAAACTTCAGAGCACCGTGACTTTGAATTTGCCTTGGCAGCCAAGAAGGAGAGTTTTTCTTACACAGATTGCACGTTTATAGACGTGTTTGTCATAGAGTGCTGCGAGCTTTTCAGTAAATTCACGGATTCCGCCATCAACTATGAGCTCTCTGATTATTTGATGGCATTGAGTATCGAGCAGTCTATTGTTAGACAGTCGTAGTCTGTATGTTTAACGTTCTTACAGGTCATGTGGCGTGATTTCAGTATTGAGGACTATGACGAACGGGGCAGAAATGTTACATCATGTGGTGAGAAGCTTGGAGCGAAGTTTAACCTATTCCTCATACTGTGTCAGTTTTTTTCGTTACGATTACGTAACTGTGTGACTGTGCACCGTTTTGGTGTATTGGAAGAGTTCTCATGTTGTTGCTATCAGTTTTCTCAGGTTCATTGACTAGGGAGCGACAGTCAACAAGTCTATGTTTTTCATTAATGAAGTGAATGTAATTCCGACTGAAAGGAAGTCATTGTACTGGTTTTTGGTGTCCTAGAGCGACACCAGTTAAGCACTGCTGGCTCACTACACTTATTTCAGTGATCATGAATTCAGTCTATCTTTCTTCCTTTGGGTTCAACATGCGTAGCACTCGTGTTTCAGGTGGGATCATATACTTACGCCGACACCCCAACCGTGTTTCTTTGGCCATTCAGCCTTTAACATATATATGTGGTGATTCAGAGGCAACTACTGATGTTTTATACAACCTGAAATGTTATATCTGTCCTTCAAAGATCACGAGCGAAAATTTCACATTCTCTGTCACACTATGCCCAAACTATTTGTCATACAGAAAAAATTAACAGGACTATTTGTGGAAAATGTAATGTATTAGTAATTAAAATTTTGTACTGGGACATGTTTTTGCTAGAGGCCATAATTTTCGAGTTATTCAAGTAACATGTACAAAAGTGAGCTTCAAATGAACCCCACTCCCACACATCCCCCACCGGTCAGGATTTCTCATATATTGTTGGCGGCTCTATTTCATACCGCTCTATAAAAATTTGCGGCTGCACGAATTATTTCTCACATTCGACATTTTTTATCTTCATTGACTGGCCTTATTACGCTACCGGCAAGGCGAGCATTTATAAATTGTAAAATTGACGATTGCGTAAATTTTACGCAACAATTTTGTGAATTTTAACAGAATAAAATAAAATATTACAACGTTGTGTTCATCAGCCTTCTGACTGCAAACAACTGTGACTGTAAGGTTTAAGTTTTGATCGAATTGTCAACGTAATTAATTTTAGCGTAACATTTACAAAAGTAATTTTTTATTCATTACGCTCACGACCATGTTTAAATTAATATTGCTGACGAAGTAGCTGACTATGCTGGTGGTGTTATAGCCCAACCAGTAGAGACCAAAAAAAGGTGGAATATGGAAAATAGTTCGTATAGTAGGAGATTTTTGTACACTGGTAGGAGAGAGTGCCATGTGAAACATACGAGAAATCCTAACTGGTGAGGATGAGTATAGGGATGGAGGCATGTTGCGATAAGTTTTTTTCTGTTCTGTTTTTTTTTTCTGTAGCACAAGTAGCTTGCACGCAGCGAGAGAGACAATATGATAATCTAACGTATCGTTTTTGAAGGCCACATATAACACTGCCGGTTGCATAAAATGAAATCGGTAGGTGGCAGCTGAATCACTGTGGACAGGAGAACCACTTGAAAGCTTAGTTGGTGGAGAAGAAGGCAACAGTTCATAATGTGCAGAAAAGGATTAGACATTATAGTTTTGGATGTGCTACATTTAGCTCTGAGACGTACTTCTGGGTGGTCTTGACGGACATCTTTGACAAGTTTTCTTGTGCCCCATAAACAGGTTGACAAGTCCTCCAACCCACCTGGCGAGCAGGTCCAACTTGGCATAATTGCCTGTGTGTGGGCAATGGGTTCACAGTCAGGTCTGTAGTCCGGGTCCATCGGATGGACCTGTGGACTTCCACCTGCCTGCCCTCAGCACTAGCTAACAGCCCACACTAGGACTAGCTACAAGCTCACATTCCATCACTGCAGGGAGATAGGGTCTGCCAAGCTGTCGCTTTTGACCATACACAGTCAGATGGGTCAGTGAGCCAGTAAATGCAACAGTCAAGCTGTGACTGAGTGCCTTTAAACCGCCCATTCGCAGAGCCAACTGGTGCGCCAACTCGTTCACCCGTCCGTCTGACTGTGTGTGATCAACGGTAACTGCTTGGCTGGCCCCACCTACCTGCAATGGCAGAGTGTGGGCTGGCGGGTAGCGGTTTCAGATAGTAGGTAGCAGTTCATCATCAAACTGACGCACCCGGATCATGGACCCAACCATTATAAAATCGTGCAGAGACAGGTGAAAGAGTTTAGGCAGACCCACTGTGCAGAGAGGTTTAGCCGACTGGTTGGCCTTTGCCTGGGTCTTTTACAGTCGCTGAAGGAAAAGAGATCACTGACTTAAGGTTTACTGAGTTTACAGAGGTAAAGGAAAATAGAGAAGACGATATAGCTGAGATGGCGATGAGTGTGAAAATATTATCACTCTGAAGTAAAGGATGAAATATAAATAATGTTACACAGTTAATAACAGAAATAAAAAGAAATATGTACAGCGCTCATTCTGGTAGTAAAGAAAAGTATAGTTAATGACTGCATGATTAGTAGAAAAAGTTTCAATTTAATTAGAAACTAATATGTCCACTAGCTGTCATTTTTCTAGGAAGAACAGGGATAACGAAGAGTAGGTGTGATTAACATAATCAAGGAAAGGTCAAAGGACCTCTATTACAAATAGAGAGAGAACTTTCGGACAAAAGAAAAATAGTGGTGTTAGCTGTAACTAAAGTTATGTCATCGCTAAAAGTAAATAGAGATACAAGGACGAAAAGAACTACAGTGCTATTACAGTTGCAAGACAATGTTCCAGATAGCAAAGAAAATCACAGCAGTTGGAAGCAAGCCAATACAAGCAGAGATATTTTTGCAGCTTGGTCAATATAGTTACACTTTATGTTGATCAGTTCTATCATATTTGTAACTTGTATTGTCAGCATGGATTCACTTATACTAAGAAACTAGTACATTGGGCAGACGTTAAGTTCCTGACATAAATAAGTTTTTTTTCTGCTATGTGATTATTAATACATTTCTATTCCAACTGTTAATCTACAGAAATTAACTGCATTGCAGAAACATTTCCAATCTGGCAATTTTCATATTTTGTAATCCACCCTCAGCGCAGAGATTTAATAACGGTGGCAACAATAATCAGTTGAAATAAACTTCTAAACTTGATTTCGAAAGAGAATCTTGAAAGAATCGACTTGTGAAATAGTAAAGTGCTCAACTAAGGACTTGGCAGCTAAACAAATCAGATCTGACCCAGTATGACTAAGTACGTGATTGTGGCGCAGATGGCAGACACCAGCAGGCTTCGGTCGATGGTGAGGAAGCCGGCAGACCCGACAGAGAGCGGCGGCAGAGCCACCACCTGCAGCAGCATCGCCTCCGCCTCTGGCTGCACGCCTCGACGCCACCCCAGCGTGGCGGCCCTGACCACCAGAACCCGAGTGCGCTGTGCCTCGTCCGCCACCGCAGAGCAGGACACCACCAGAGCAATCGCGCCCACGATGTACGTAGCGATCCACTCTGCGAAAGACAAGATGGACTCGCTGATCACAGTTCCACAGCCATTGGGGTGGTCAGTTCAAAGCATCAGAATCTCATACGAGACGTATATGAGAACTTGTAGCTCTTGAGTTATTTGTAGGTCTAGAGTGGGTCCAAAGTGCTGTTGTAGTAGTACCGATGCACGATGCAGAATGGCGTGTACCTTGTCTATCTGGCTTCGTCTCGAATGGCAGTCTTCCTCTGATGGGGGAATGGCTCCCACAAGGACGCGAGATGTCGCCATTCGATGTGGCTGTTCTGAGGACTCTGTCATTGATAATTTGGAACCTTGTCCGCACTTCGAGAACAAGCAGAACGCACTGCAGTGTTACGAGGTTTACCAGCATTCTGACCACCGTGTACATCATCAGCCGTAGGACTACTTCTTCATCAAAATGCACTTGACTGAAAAAAGTACCTAAAACACATTCTGATGTTATTATAACAGCAAATGTGATGATTAGTATCATGTCTAGCATTTTATTACCTTTCCACTTCTTGTGTACATAAGCATCAAAGTGTTCAAAGGCCTCTACAAACAAACGCAAGTCTTTCAACATAAGTACTGTTTTTCCTGCAAGGGCCAACATTACTCTGAAAGACAGAAGTACCCTGGTTGAGATATCTACAAAAACGGTAACTGTCGGAAGTTTATAGAACCGGCTGACCACCACATGCATGTCCACCGCTGGTAAGATAAACGTGAAAGGAATCCAGATATTGGAATTTGACTTTATGGCACTTAAAACCATCGATGATTTTTGGAGATGCTGACCTTGTCTGTTGGAAGGCATTATCCCCAGTATTTTCCAGAATGCGCATAGTGGTTCACTCACAACATAAAAATTGGTAGCTGGCATATTGTGAGCGTGCTCTTCGTACATATACAGTAACTCTTTTTTTTAACTTAATTTTCGCATCTGTTTTATAACATCCTTTATTCATATATTGCCGCACATATCCCTCTGCGTTTCTGAAAGAGACTTGTGATCATTGATCTGACTAATTTCAAAGAAAAATGGGTGATGGACAGCGTACTGTTAGTCTAATTAATTTCTAAACTTGATTTCGAAAGAGATGAGATCACATTAACGAAATTGTATCTGCCTCTGCTGACGAGGCGCAGACCACGAGTCCATACATCGTATTATTTATTGCTAGTCTTCAGCTGAAAGCCGTTCATTAAACGTTCGCTTTTCAAGTTAATCATTTTTAGTGAGTTCTCAGCTTCTAAACTTCCGCAAAGATAATCTGTATACGAGTTATCTACTGATAAGCCTACCACAGCCTTTGGCTAATAAAATGGAAGTATGTGGCTCTTAAAATTGAAGTTGTCTGTAGGCAATAATTGAATTGGCCGACCAATGGTCGGTAAGTGGGGAGGGGGGCCTGGTAGAGATAACTGGTAGCATGTCCTGTTCGACAGGAGACGAAGACATTTCCGTGTCCGCCAGTTTACTGATGATCAGCTGTCTGTTTCATGTCGTTCGTCAGTACTGCCTTGTGGATCAGTATATTGATTTGGGGTTATGTTTTGATGACCATTCTCACGCTATAACCTACTAGGATTACGGTGAATTCCCGGCATTCTCGTGCAACTTGGCACAGTATTTTCCATCCCGTTTTTGTTACAGCCCACTTATTTAAAATTGTTCAGAGTATTGTAGTGTATGTGGAGTTAACTTTTGTTTTAATTCACAGGTGTCATGGACTTGCACACCATCTGGTGCATCATAGGACAACTACACATTACTTTTTTGTTACTCATTATTGAGCTGCCTATTAATAATCAGGTATTTATAAAGGGTGTACAATTTTTGAACTTCACACAAGTACACTTAAAATAGGGCAAAGTGAGCAATGGCCTATGTCTTTAGCAGAATAATCAGTCCAAAGTAATTTATATCAGCAGAAATACGAGGTGTGTTTTTTAAGTAAGGTTCGTTTTGTTGCAGATACTAGCAGTTCGCGGGCATACCGCATCGAGCACGTGCGTCGTGTAGCGGCATGCCTTTGGACAGACTGTGCTCAATTTCAGCACTGTAGCTAACATCTACGGTTCTGCTCTGCGCTTTCAAAATTTTTAAGACTATCAACTCGCCCGCCGCGTGTGAGGTACTCTCAGTGATACGGCTTTTGTCAGCAAGGAACCTGTCTGCTGCAGAAATTTATCGACAGATTGGCAAAGTGTACAGTGACACTGTTATGAGTGAAAGCAACGTGCGTAAGTGGGAACGAGAATTCAAAGATGGCCGTGACAACGTCCATGATGAGGACCACTCCGGTCGCCCTTGTTTGATTTAAGACGATTTTGTGACTTCAGTTGAAGCGAGGATTCGTGAGAACAGGCGCTTCACTATAACAGGTCTCTCAAACGAATTTCCTGACGTGTCGAGATCAGTGCTTTACAACATTGTTCAAACACCTAAAGTTTACGAAACTGTGCTCCTGTTGGGTCCCGAAACTCGAAACAAAGGACCACAAAAACCAAAGATTTGAGCGTGAGATGAAGTTCTTGAGTCGTTATCACGAAGAAGGTGACAGCTTGTTTGGTCAGTTCGTAACTGGAGACGAAACATATGTTTCGCACCTCACGCCCGAATCGAAGCAACAGAGCATTGAATGGAGACACACACACTCGCCTGTATAGGTGAAGGCCAGACTTTTCCCAGCGCTAAACCACAGTGTCGGTGTTTTGGGCTAGGCATGGTGTTTTGTTGGTCGACTTCATGCAACGAGGAGCCGCTATCAATGCAGAAGCATATTGCCAAACCCAGAGAAAGCTATGCAGAGAGATTAAAAACAAAAGACGCAGCATGCTGACAAAGGGAATTGTACTTCTCCATGATCATGCAAGACCTCACACTGCAGGTCAGACCCGCGATTCATTGGTCAGTTGTGGCTGGGAAGTCTTAGACCATCCAACATACAGTCCTGATCTTGCGCCGAGCGATTGCCATCTGTTCCTCCACCTCAAACAACACCTCTGGGGCAACCGTTACATGATGACGACGACGTGAAAACGGCAGTGAGTTCTTAGTTGCCGCATCAGGCGACAAGTTTTTATGAAGAGGGTGTATTAAAATTGGTTGAAAGGTATGATATGTGTTTGAAAAACATGGCAACTACGTTGAAAAATAGAGTGAAGTATATACTTTCTGAAAATAAATTTACGTTTTGAAATAACCTTTCGTTGTGTACTTACGTTGAAACGGATCTTACTTAAAAAAACACGCCTCGTATTTTGAATCTTTGCGCTCTTTAAACTTTTACAGCTCGTAAGGTAAGTCAGCCTTGGTGAAACTTAGAGACTTTGTACTGCTGCAGACGTTTTTTTTTTCTTTTTCGGGGACGTTACAATTTCAGTGTGAGGCTGTAAATTTTTTTAGTATGTGAACTGCCTATAAGGAAGGTCGTACTTTTATGACTCATGCTAGGTAACCATCAGGTATAATTGTAAGTTTGGGTTTATTCAAGTACCTGAGCCATTGTAAGATAGTGTTCTTAATTGTTCTTGCGCCAGAATTTTGCATAAAAAGGGTACATAATTCGTGTAATCAGTTAGGTTCGAGAAGAGGGACACGAGGTTTTCATCTGCCGGCTATCTGCCAATATACTTTCTGTTGTGAATCTTCTGATATTTACTTTGCTACAATCTATAATCATTACATATTTTCGCTCGTCAGTAAATGCACTGGAATGCGACACATGAAAGTTTTCTAGAACAAGTGTATTGTTGCACATGTGAAAATACTTTCACATTATTTAAACATTCAAATGGTGAACTTCTTGAAATAATATCCATTTGTAGGTGCTTCTGGGAATCAGCTTTCTAAAGTCCACTAATGGCTGTTCAGTGCTCCAGAATATTTCAGTGACTGAATGATCATATTATGTGCAATTGTAGGAAAAAGTTTCTGCTACAAGCTTCGTTCTGTGAATCTAAACAGGGTAAAATAAAGAAGCCTATGCAGAGTGGTGCAATAGCACAAGTTTAATACTGTAAGGTGAAGAGACTTGCACAAGATAGAGTAGCACAGAGAGTTGCGCCATGTCGGCAATTGGACAGAAGAGCACAATGACGGCAACATCTGTGCTCTAGAATATTACAGAGTATCAGTTGCCTACAGGTGGTCTGAATATCGGTAGTGAACATCACTACTGGAACTAGTATAGGTTAGTATTGCAACATGTGCTTGTGTATCGGTGGAATGGTAAAGGACCCTTTAATTGTCAGTTCTACAGTTCCTTTAGCAACAATGAGAAATTGTAGTTTTGGGCCGTCTCCACTATCCTTTGCTGATCTTGATTGTGAATCTTCTACAGTGATGTATATATTCATTTTCACACATCCTGAGTGCGCTAAATACGTTTAAATGGGTGCTTTTAGTGATTTAGCTTCATGTATTCATGTATGAATATGCCTGCTAAACTTAGAAAAATAGCTTGTGGCCTGGTGCTGTGTGATGTGCTGTTCAGCTTGGACTATTGATACCTAAAGTGTCTCATTCTACTGGTATTAACTGCCTACTGCGTTTGTTTTATGCAAAGGACTTGTGAAACTACTACAATGTTATTTTAGTGTGTTTGTAGAAGACTGTGAGTTTTTTGGTGTCATGTCTTAGTTCATATCTGATTCTAAGGCATGCCGCTGGTTCTTGAGAAACAACATCCAATACATCTGCTTTCGCCTTCGTCGTGTTCTTTGTATTTCTCGTGTGATTGCTAAGGAAACTAGTTGTGTTAATGTGAGTGGAGATATTGGTGACTCTAAAGTGGTGATACTATCCCATCATCATATATGAAGTTTTATAAGATAGTCTGTAGCTCCTATTACAGAAACATCAAGCTGAACACCAGTATGTTATTGCAGCTCCTAATACCGTTCTTGATCAGGATTTAATAAATGTGTTACTGACATCTATGAGGAGAAAATTGAGACTAGAAAAACACACAAAATGAGAAGTTATAGAAGCTCATACAGAAGACTTGAAAGAACAGTTAAGGTTTGTAAATGATGAGTTAAAAGAGCGATTAGGAAATATGAGTAAAAAGTACAGTAAGGTACAGGAGAAAAACAGTTATAGCACAAGGTACTTAAAGTAACAAATTCAAAATCTGCAAAGCAAATTTGAATCGTTATTAATTAAGCTAGTAATTCCTTCTTAGCAGAGGCGACTGACCATTCAGATTTGACTCAAATTGCGGTTATGGAAGTGTCTTGATCGCATAGAACTTTATTAAATGTTACTCATTTCGAAAAATCCGCATCACACACAATCTGTGGTGTGTTAGATAGGAATTATGAAAAAATAAATAATACACGCTAGTATCATGCATCATCATGATAAACACTGCATGCACAACTATTTCAGTACTTACACGTGGATGAAGTTTTTGGCTTAAAAAACTGAGCACATGGGCTGTACATGGATGTGGTAGATATAAGGGCAAATATTTCTACTGGTGACTGAAGACATTGTACTGAATAACATCACATCAGAATTTATGTCATTTGTAGACTAATAATTTTAGTTATCAAAAGTTGTATGTCTTTAGGATGGTCTGTACCTCCACCTATGATTATATTACCCTAGGCAGTAGGTCAGGTACTGATAAGAGGATGCATAGACGCAAAACAGGTAGTCTATACTGATAGGCGCAGTCCACTTAGCGATGCAGTTGCGACCTTGCAGAAAATGTCAGGTCGTGAAGATTGTGATGTGTTAGTGGGAAGACTGTTCCATCCAGAGAAAAAAAACAACCAGCATACTGATGCGTGTATATATTAACCTAACAATTATAAAAATATTTGCACTTATATCCCTTACACCTTGTACAATAACACAGCTCTCATTTGATAAAGATTGCACGTGGCAGGAGAATTGTTAGTTCAATGAAAGCAGATGTCAGACTTGCTGTAGCGTATTAAACTGTCAAAGAAGTACACTAAACCGACGGAACGCGTGATCTTTTACCACTGGCTATTCGCAACGACCAGTATATTTGCTAAGATTTCTTTCTCTCCAAAACAACGAGAGAACATTTATGAAAGAAAATATTTTAAATGCCGTTGATGTATAATAGTTAAATGACAGTAAAGTGCGCATCAAAATATAACAATTATCTGTCATTAACTGACAAAATTTAGATACAAGTATAACAACGACGTTTCATTAAATGGCAACAAAATATGCACAGAAATATAACAATGACATTTCACTGTTACATTTCAATGCGCATTTTATTGTCATTTAACTTTTATCCAACGATAGCATTTAAAATATCTGCTTAAATAAAGTTTCTTACGCCGTTTGCAGAGAAATTAATCATAGTATATTTATTTATTCATGCGAATTGTTTTTTTATTAATGATTACACTATCTGTCGATGTAGTTTATTTCTTTGACAGTTTAATACGCTACATCCAGTTTGACACTTGCTGTTATTGAACTGATAACTATACTGCCACATACAGTCTTCGTGAAATGAGAATTGTATTACTCTATACAGTCCACGTTCTCAGTTTGTTGAGCCTAAAACCAGATATACATGTAAGTACCGAAATAGTTGGACATAGAGTATTCACCATGCTCATGCATTATACTGGTAGGTTTTACTTATTTTTCATACTTTCTGTGCATTGTCCCACAGCTTATTTCTGACAATGATTTTCCGAAACGTGCAACATTTGATAAAGAATTACACGATCAAGCCTTTTCTTAATTGCAATTTGTGACAAATTTGAATCTGCTGGGATGGTTATTAGAGCATATTTAATGAACTCACAAGTCAGAACGCGTTAGAGCTACTATCTTGCGATAATTTATATTGTGTAGAACAGCCTTGCTGCAGTAGAATAGAGTCAGGTTAAATTAAGGAAGTAGTGGAAGATCAGAATAGAACATTGGAAGGAGATTTAAGTGACTTGAGAAAGGAATATATAAGAGACAAAACACAATTTTTAGATAGATTAGATGCTCTTCGAAGTTAGAAAGACTAAAGAGCAAGTGTCTGCTCATGCAGCGAAACCTTTAGCAAGAGGTAAACATACTCAAGGTAGTTCTACATCTACATCTACATGACTACTCTGCAATTCACATTTAAGTGCTTGGCAGAGGGTTCATCGAACCACAATCATACTATCTCTCTACTATTCCACTCCCGAACAGCGAGCGGGAAAAACGAACACCTAAACCTTTCTGTTCGAGCTCTGATTTCTCTTATTTTATTTTGATGATCATTCCTACCTATGTAGGTTGGGCTGAACAAAATATTTTCGCATTCGTAAGAGAAAGTTGGTGACTGAAATTTCGTAAAAAGGTATCGCCGCGACGAAAAACGTCTATGCTGTAATGACTTCCATTCCAACTCGTGTATCATATCTGCCACACTCTCTCCCCTATAACGCGATAATACAAAACGAGCTGCCCTTTTTTGCACCCTTTGATGTCCTCCATCAATCCCACCTGGTAAGGATCCCACACCGCGCAGCAATATTCTGACAGAGGACGAACGAGTGTAGTGTAAGCTGTATCTTTAGTGGACTTGTTGCATCTTCTAAGTGTCCTGCCAATGAAACGCAACCTTTGGTTCGCCTTCCCGACAATATTATCTATGTGGTCCTTCCAACTGAAGTTGTTCGTAATTTTAACGCCCAGGTACTTAGTTGAATTGACAGCCTTGAGAATTGTACTATTTATCGAGTAATCGAATTCCAACGGATTTCTTTTGGAACTCATGTGGATCATCTCACACTTTTCGTTATTTAGCGTCAACTGCCACCTGACACACCATACAGCAATCTTTTCTAAATCGCTTTGCAACTGATACTGGTCTTCGGATGACCTTACTAGACGGTAAATTACAGCATTATCTGCGAACAGTCTAAGAGAACTGCTCAGATTGTCACCCAGATCAATTATATAGATCAGGAACAGTAGAGGTCCCAGGACGCTTCCCTGGGGAACACCTGATATCACTTCAGTTTTACTCGATGATTTGCCGTCTATTACTACGAACTGCGGCCTTCCTGACAGGAAATCACGAATCCAGTCGCACAACTGAGACGATACCCCATCGCTCCGCAGCTTGATTAGAAGTCGCTTGTGAGGAACGGTGTCAAAAGCTTTCCGGAAATCTAGAAATACGGAATCAACTTGAGATCCCTTGTCGATAGCGGCCATTACTTCGTGCGAATAAAGAGCTAGCTGCGTTGCACAAGAGCGATGTTTTCTGAAGCCATGCTGATTACGTGTCAATAGATCGTTCCCTTCGAGGTGGTTCATAATGTTTGAATACAGTATATGCTCCAAAACCCTACTCCAAACCGACGTCAATGATATAGGTCTGTAGTTAAATGGATTACTCCTACTACCCTTCTTGAACACTGGTGCGACCTGCGCAATTTTCCAATCTGTAGGTACAGATCTATCGGTGAGCGAGCGGTTGTATATGAGTGCTAAGTAGGGAGCTATAGTATCAGCGTAATCTGAAAGGAACCTAATCGGTATACAATCTGGACCTGAAGACTTGCCCGTGTCAAGCGATTTGAGTTGCTTCGCAACCCCTAAGGTATCTACTTCTAAGAAACTCATGCTAGCAGATGTTCGTGTTTCAAATTCTGGAATATTCCATTCGTCTTCCCTGGTGAAAGAATTTCGGAAAACTGCGTTCAATAACTCCGCTTTAGCGGCACAGTCGTCGATAACAGTACCATCGGCACTGCGCAGCGAAGGTATTGACTGCGTCTTGCCGCTTGTGTACTTTACATACGACCAGAATTTCTTCGGATTTTCTACCAAATTTCGAGACAATGTTTCGTTGTGGAACCTATTAAAGGCATCTCGCATCGAAGTACGTGCCAAATTTCGCGCGTCTGTAAATTTTAGCCCATCTTCAGGATTTCGCGTTCTTCTGAACTTCGCATGCTTTTTCCGTTGCCTCTGCAACAGCGTTCGGACCTTTTTTGTGTACCACGGGGGATCCGTTCCATCTCTTACCAATTTATGAGGTATGAATATCTCAATTGCTGTTGCTACTATATCTTTGAATTTGAGCCACATCTCGTCTACATTCACATAGTCAGTTCGGAAGGAATGGAAATTGTGTTTTAGGAAGGCTTCTAGTGGCACTTTATCCGCTTTTTCAAATAAAATTATTTTGCGTTTATTTCTGATGGATTTGGAACAAATGGTATTGAGCCTAGCTACAATGACCTTGTGATAACTAATCCCTGTATCAGTCATGATGCTCTCTATCAGCTCTGGATTGTTTGTGGCCAAGAGGTCAAGTGTGTTTTCGCAACCAT
The DNA here is from genome assembly GCF_023897955.1 of Schistocerca gregaria. NCBI lineage: Eukaryota > Metazoa > Arthropoda > Insecta > Orthoptera > Acrididae > Schistocerca > Schistocerca gregaria. The sequence goes on from NC_064921.1 coordinate 222,794,556, forward strand.
TTACAATTCGAGTGGGTTCGTGGACTAACTGCTCGAAATAACTTTCGGAGAATGCATTTAGGACAGTCTCGGAAGACGTTTTCTGCCTACCACCGGTTTTGAACAAGTATTTTTGCCAACATACCGAGGGTAGGTTGAAGTCCCCACCAACTATAATCGTATGAGTGGGGTATTTATTTGTTACGAGACTCAAACTTTCTCTGAACTGTTCCGCAACTGTATCATCGGAGTCTGGGGGTCGGTAGAAGGAGCCAATTATTAACTTAATTGGGCTGTTAAGTATAACCTCCACCCACACCAATTCGCACAGAGTATCTACTTCGACTTCACTACAAGATAAACCACTACTGACAGACACAAACACTCCACCACCAATTCTACCTAATCTATCTTTCCTGAACACCGTCTGAGACTTCGTAAAAATTTCTGCAGAACTTATTTCAGGCTTTAGCCAGCTTTCTGTACCTATAACGATATCAGCTTCTGTGCTTTCTATTAGCGCTTGAAGCTCAGGGACTTTTCCAGCGCAACTACAACAATTTACAACTATAATTCCGACTGTTCCCTGATCCAAGCACGTCCTGTAATTGCCAAGCACCCTTTGACATTGCAGCCCATCCCGCACTTTCCCGAGGCCTTCTAACCTAAAAAACCGCCCAGTCCACGCCACACAGCCTCCTCTACCCGTGTAGCCGCCAGCTGAGTGTAGTGAACTCCTGACCTATTCAGCGGAACCCGAAACCCCACCACCCTATGGCGCAAGTCAAGGAATCTGCAGCCAATACGGTCGCAAAACCGTCTGAGCCTCTGATTCAGACCCTCCACCCAGCTCTGCACCAAAGGTCCGCAGTCGGTTCTGTCAACGATGCTGCAGATGGTGAGCTCTGCCTTCATCTCGTAAGCAAGACCGGCAGCCTTCACCAAATCAGATAGCCGCTGGAATCCAGAGAGAATTTCCTCAGATCCAAAGCGACACACGTCATTAGTGCCGACATGTGCCACCACCTGCAGCTGGCTGCACCCTGTGCTCTTCATGGCATCCGGAAGGACCCTTTCCACATCAGGAATGACTCCTCCCGGAATGCACACGGAGTGCACACTGGATTTCTTCCCCTCCTTAGCCGCCGTATCCCTAAGGGGCCCCATTACGCGCCTAACATTGGAGCTCCCAACTACCAGTAAGCCCACCCTCTGCGATTGCCCGGACCTTGAAGGCTGAGAATGATCCTCTGAAACAGGGCAGGCAGCTGCATCTGGCTCAGCCAGAGACAGTGCCTGAAACCGGTTTGTCAGACGCACCGAGGAGGCTTTCTGATCAGCCTCCGGGGATGCCTTTCGCTGCCTGCCACGCCTTGGAACGACCTCCCAGTCAACCACAGGCGAGGGCTCAGCCCCACTGCGGGCAGCAACCGGGGCAACCACAGCGGCAGACCGATCTGGGGATAGACGGGACGAGGTTGACATCCCCGTGATACCCGAGTCCGGCTCCCCACAGTGGTGCCCATTGGCAACAGCCTCAAGCTGCGCGACCGAAGTCAGCGCCGATTGCAGCTGTGAGCGAAGGGATGCCAAGTCAGCCCTCATCCGAACACAGCAATCGCAGTCCCTGTCCATTCTAATCGATATTTAACAACAGTTACCGAAACACGAGTCCGTGCCTAGATAACGCAAGCTGAACACGCAAAGAATGTATCAACTAACCTGTACAAATGCCTAACGACTGCGCTACAATCTGCTGAATTTACGATTACAGTAACTAAAACTCGAAATTGCATCTCCTATCCGAAACTCACACGCAATTTAAATAAGAATCTACGAAGTAAACACTAAAGCGCGATGCTACAACTGTCAAATACTATAATACGCCCGAAATATATGAATTAAACAATGCAAGTGCCCAAAAACATGCAAAGAAATTAATTAAACTATCTAACAAATAAGTAAGCTAGGGTTATACGACTTGCTGCTGCAGCAGCTTATCCAACGGCGGCAGGGAGCACACTGACTGCGACCAACCGACACTGGCTGTTCAAAACAAAAACAGAAGACAGACGCCTACGCGAATTTGCACTATTCAGGTACTAAGGCGCGATGCTACAACCCTCAAATACTATAATACGCCCGAAATATATGAATTAAACAATGCAAGTGCCCAAAAACACGCAAAGAAATTAATTAAACTATCTAACAAATAAGTAAGCTAGGGTTATACGACTTGCTGCTGCAGCTGCTTATCCAACGGCGGCAGGAGTTATCGAAAAGTAAGTTTCAGAAGCTAAGGAGGGAGTAAAAAATGGTATCACAAATGTTGACGAACTGGCAGGTGCAGTAGCACAACTGACTGTTAGTATAGAATGAAGCTCAGATGGAAAAATGTCAGCAGTGTTGCTGTTGCAGAGGAGGATAGATTGCTTTTAATATTTAAAAAGGATCAGATGGAAATCAACAGAAGGAAATGATATTTAGGACAGGTGCTACAAGAAAAGGTTTCGTGATTCAGATTGAGGCTCTCCTTTTACTAATTTTATCCAGTTTAATATTTTTTGGCCGATGTTTGCAACTAAGTGTGTTAAACAAAAGGTGTAAAGTATCTGATATTGAGGCAGAGCACTTAAGATATTCATTTATTTTTTTATTTGGCTTCTGAGAGCTAACAGACATTTAGCCCGCTAAACGTTTAACACGAGACATGCAGTTTAACCAATATATTGATGACAGAACAGTGATAAAAATGTAATAACATTAATGATTAACACTACAAGTTAAAACATAAAACCCTACTTAAGATAATACTGTCGCTTATCAAAGAAACATAAACTTAATGCAAAGAACTTATTCTAAAATGCTGATTATCGTACTGAGTTTGTTTTCCATGTAGTGATTATAAAACGATGATTCATGAGAGATTTATCTCTCTCTCTCCTGGACCCTTCGACGTGATACACGTAATTCTTCTGCAAATGTGATCTTCTTTAAAACTACAGTTCCTTCAGTATCAGTTTAGCCATAGGCTTATCACTTGTCGCTATCTCGAGGTCAGTTTCCAAAAGACAAGAATATACTATTACTGGTGTCGTACATTCAGAATTCAATATAAAAAATAATAATTTCTGAGAAATATATGTTTCAGAGGTACCAGATTTCGAGAAGATATCAGACATGGCAGGATCTCGTGGTGTTTACTTCAGCTCGTTACACTGTTCTCAGTGCTGAAAACATAGAGGAAATTCTGGAAGCTCTCCTTCTTATCAGGTTTTGCTTTCTGATTCGCGCTCCTTTCAGCAACAAATATTCCATGCACATGCTTTTACGTATTGCTTCTGCTTGTTATCAGCGAGATAATCTGCCTTACCGTTTGTATTTACTTTTCCCTTATTTGGACACTGCTAACTTTAATCAAGTATTTATTGAATATGTCGTTTATAAGCAACAGTTTTAAATTTCGTTCAAGACGGTACCGCAAACTACTGTAGTCTTTAATATTGCTAACCTGTTAGTAATAAGTCGCTATTAATGTTGTGTTAATGATTTTGAGATTACGTTTACGTACATCTGAATAAATGCAATTTACCTTTTGTCATATATGCCACCTTCTATTCATTATGAAACCTGAACATTGGGCTGAAATATGTAACACATCTGTACTTAATTACCACTCTTTTCGCGAACGAATTGTGGTACTGTACCGTTTATAAACTAAAAGTACAGCGTCAGATGATGCAAGTGAAAAATGCTACATATACGTGTAAATTGGCATTTTTCAGGACACTCACAATGCTTTAGAATTAATTGAGGAGGAACGTATAGAGAAACACATACATAGCTTTTACTTATTGGTTCACAGACACATCCTCAAGATCATTAACATAACAATTTCGTTATCTATCTTGCACCAAGGTGACCTCTTGTCACAATGTGGAACCAAGTTTCCGAAAAAATTTGAATAATCTAGTTGTTGTTTTGACAATATTATTATTAAAGTGCTGGAAATCTGGATGCATTTTGGCTTTATAGAAGAAAATTCCTTAGGCAATCTGGTATTACAATACTGTAGATATCGTTCCACATTTAATTCATACATCAGAGAATACTGATCGGTTGTTTTATTCTGCTTCACCAGTGAAATGTGGGAACCGACAAGAGTGCTTCTCAGAGGAAATGTAGCCGTGTGTTTTACACGGAAAAAACACAGAAAATAAGCAGTCACGCAATTATGCACTGAAGTCTAGAACACTGGCTTCTGTCAAGCGACATGGCAGACATGGTAATTGGATGTCTTTATAGGCACCCTGGCTCAGCAGCTGTTGTGGCTGAGCACCTGAAAGATAATTTGGAAAATATTTCGAGTAGATTTCCCCTCCATGTTATAGTTCTGGGTGGAGATTTTAATTTGCCGGATATAGACTGGGAGACTCAAACGTTCACAACGGGTGGCAGGGACAAAGAATCCAGTGAAATTGTTTTAAATGCTTTATCTGAAAACTACTTTGAGCAGTTAAACAGAGAACCGACTCGTGGCGATAACATATTAGACCTTCTGGTGACAAACAGACCCGAACTCTTTGAAACAACGCAGAACAGGGAATCTGCGATCATAAATTGCTTACTGCATCGATTTTTTCAGCCATAAATAGAAATATTACAAAAGGTAGGAAGATTTTTCTGTTTAGCAAAAGTGACAAAAAGCAGATTACAGAGTACCTGACGGCTCAACACAAAAGTTTTGTCTGAAGTACACATAGTGTTGAGGATCAGTGGACAAAGTTCAAAACCATCGTACAATATGCGTTAGATGAGTATGTGTCAAGCAAGATCGTAAGAGATGGAAAAGAGCCACCGTGGTACAACAACCGCGTTAGAAAACTGCTGCGGAAGCATAGGGAACTTCACAGCAAACATAAACATAGCCAAAGCCTTGCAGAAAAACAAATATTACTCGAAGCGAAATGTAGTGTGACGAGGGCAATGCGAGAGGCGCTCAATGAATTCGAAAGTAAAGTTCTATGTACTGACTTGGCAGAAAATCCTAAGAAATTTTGGTCTTATGTCAAAGCGGTAGGTGGATCAAAACAAAATGTCCAGACACTCTGTGACCAAAATGATACTGAAACAAAGGATGACGGACTAAAGGCCGAAATACTAAATGTCTTTTTCCAAAGCTGTTTCACATAAAAAGACTGCACTGTAGTTCCTTCTCTAGATTGTCACACAGATGACAAAATGGTAGATATCGAAATAGACGACAGAGGGATACAGATACAATTAAAATCGCTCAAAAGAGGAAAGGCCGGTGCACCTGATGGGATACCAGTTCGATATTACACAGAGTATGCGAAGGAATTTGCCTCCCTTCTTGCAGCGGTGTACCGTAGGTCTCTAGAAGAGCGTAGCGTTCCAAAGGATTGGAAAAGGGCACAGGTCATCCCCGTTTTCAAGAAGGGATGTCGAACAGATGTGCAGGACTATAGACCTATATCTCTAACGTCGATCAGTTGTAGAATTTTGGAACACGTATTATGTTCGAGTATAATGACTTTTCTGGAGACTAGAAATCTACTCTGTAGGAATCAGCATGGGTTTCGCAAAAGACGATTGTGTGAAACTTAGCTCGCGCTATTCGTCCACAAGACTCAGAGGGCCATAGACACGGCTTCACAGGTAGATGCCGTGTTTCTTGACTTCCACAAGGCGTTCGATACCGTTCCCCACAGTCGTTTAATGAACAAAGTAAGAGCATATGGACTATCAGACCAATTGTGTGATTGGATTGAAGAGTTCCTAGATAACAGAACGCAGCGTGTCATTCTCAATGGAGAGAAGTCTTCCGAAGTAAGAGTGCTTTCAGGTGTGCCGCAGGGTAGTGGCGTAGGACCGTTGCTACTCACAAAATACGTAAATGACCTTGTGGATGACATCAGAAGTTCACTGAGGCTTTTTGCGGATGATGCTGTGGTATATCGAGAGGAAATAACAGTGGAAATTTGTACTGAAATGCAGGAGGATCTGCAGCTAATTGACGCATGGTGCAGGGAATGGCAATTGAATCTCAATGTAGACAAGTGTAATGTGCTGCGAATACATAGCAAGAAAGATCCCTTATCATTTAGCTACAAAATGGCAGGTCAGCAACTGGACTCAGTTAATTCCACAAATTATCTGGGAGTACGCATTAGGAGTGATTTAAATGGCATGATCATATAAAGTTGATCGTCGTTAAAGGCCGGCCGGGGTGGCCGAGCGGTTCTAGGCGCTTCAGTCTGGAACCACGAGACCGCTGCGGTCGCATGTTCGAATCATGCCTCGGGCATGGATGTGTGTGGTGTCCTTAGGTTAGTTAGGTTTAAGTAGTTCTAAGTTCTAGGGGATTGATGACCTCCGAAGATAAGTCCCATAGTGCTCAGAGCCATTTGATCGCCGGTAAAGCAGATGCCAGACTGAGATTTGTTGGAAGAATCCTAAGGAAATGCAATCCGAAAACAAAGGAAGTAGGTTATAGTACGCTTGTCTGCCCACTACTTGAATACTGCTCAGCAGTGTGGGCTCCGTACCAGATAGGGTTGATAGAAGAGATAGAGAAGATCCAACGGAGAGCAGCGCGCTTCGTTACAGGATCATTTACTAATCACGAAAGTGTTACGGAGATGATAGATAAACTCCAGTGGAAGACTCTGCAGGAGAGACGCTCAGTAGCTCGGTACGGGCTTTTATTGAAGTTTCGAGAACATACCTCCATCTAGGAGTCAAGCAATATATTGCTCCCTCCTACGTATATATCGCGAAGAAACCATGAGGGTAAAATCAGAGAGATTAGAGCCCACACAGAGGCATATCGACAGTAGTTCTTTCCAGGAACAATACGAGACTAGAATCGAAGGGAGAACTGATAGAGGTACTCAAGGTACCCTCGGCCACACACCGTCAGGTGGCTTGCGGAGTATCTATGCAGATGTAGATGTAGAGTATTTGGGAAGTTTTTCATAATTGTTAGCAGCTTCAATAGCACAGTTTTCAAGACTTTGTATATTGAAAAAATTCAAAGGGAATAACTTTTTTTACTTCCGTGCTGAATGTGGTTGTGGTAAAATACAATCACCGCAATAGACACATCTAACACAGCTGGCAGTACAAGAAGTGCGAAACTTTCTGTTAGGTACTTTTCAAGCGGAGCCAGCTATAATTGGATTCCTCTTATGTAAACAAGTATTATAGTGTACAGTTGAAAAACCTGTTGAGATATCACATAATTCAGAAATAATTATACACTGCAGGTGCAAGTGACAAAGAGGCTAAGATTAATCGTTATACATCTATTTATACTGTTACTATAATGGGTGATTCACTCATTCCCTTATTCGGTGGCAATAGTCACAGAATAAGTTCACAGTTGGTACTACACCAGAATTTTTACTAAATGAATTGTCTGTCAGTACTTGGTAGGACGTAATAGTAACAATAAGAAAAGAAACATTTTTGTTTTACAAAAATTTTATTTAATCTGTTTAATTTGACGACCAGCATATGATAATTAACTCCTGCAACTGCACACAAAGTAAAATGAGACACATGGTGTAATAATATAATAGAAATGTAATCACATTTAAAATTAACAAAGTTACCTTTTACGTTTAAAAAAATCTGTTTTACTGCCGTAATCATTTGGTTCTTTCATATGCACATAAACAAAAATTAGTTCAACTTGGAAGAAAACTGACAGTATCTTTTTTCATTTAAAACCAAGCTAAATTTTTTTATTAAATATTAAATAAAGAAAATCATAATCAGGCGTCAATCAACAAATCAGAAAGCTGGAAGAAGTGCAAATAATGTAAAGATTGAAAGAATAGTGTCTTATAGAGGGATGAATTTAGACAGACTTTGGAATGCAAGACACTTCACACTCATATTCACAAAATTCCGTAAAGTCAGTTCCCATATTCCTACAGCTTTCATACCTGATCCAAGACTGCTTAGGGTAAAACCGTTGACTTTTTGCTACGAACAACAGCAGCTTACGAAATTTGCAGCCTAATAACGTTTAAAATTAATATGGTACAGGAAATTAACTGAGGTGTCCGATCTCAAATTGCAAGAAACAAAAAATTTTGGAAATTGTGTAAATTTTGTTTCAGGAAACTCGGAGATCATACCATACAAGAAAGAATTCAAATACAAGGCTACATAAGAACAGTCACTGCTACATAAAACTTATACAATGACGAAAACAAAATTACTGATGAGGGCAATGATATAATTGAAATAAATGTTAAACGGTCAATGTGAGAAAAACCTGTCATTGGATGTGGTCAGTAAGTGATTAGTCTTGGAGTGCCAGTTAATCAGTTCTAAAGTACAAGTACCATTTCACAAAAACGTACACATACATACAAACAACAGTGGAGTGTACAATCACATGGAAATCCAATGGTTTGAAGTGGCTGTTATTCTTTCCATTGGTTCCATATTCGATTTTGTAGAGTTGCTAGACTTCTTAATTGCTTGGATGACAACTCATTAATATTTGGTAGTCAATGAGCTGATAAATCATTTCTAAAGAAAAACACTAACATGCTTGCTGCATGGTGGCAGAAACATGATTTCTATCATTGCAGACAACATGCATTCTGCTCTATTCCATTCTGGTTTATGTTTTATTCATACATGTCAGGTGTTGAAGATCGAATGTTAGCTGATTATCCGTAAGTCAGAAAAAATTCTACTTTCCAACACTATCACTTTGTTCTTTGGCATAACAATTTCGTGTCATATCTTTTAGTAACTTAGGGCATGGTTTATGACAACAGGTTGCACAGGACTCTTCCAGAGACTCAAACACTAGCATACAACACGATATTCGTCAAAAAAGGCACCGTTTATTATTTGATTGTTGTTCTAATTATTACAACAGTCTCTTCAACCAAGCTGTTGAAGGAAGACGTAGTCGTTCACAATGGCTGAATGCTCCTCACACTTATCACTACGCCCAGGGTAACGGATGCCGAGGACAAACTTCGACTTTGTTGACCCCTTCCCCTTTCCTCCTGTAGATATCTACTAATTTTTTTTAAAAAATATCCTCATCACTGTTTACGTTATTAGTTTCTTTATTGAGGTCAATTTGATTTCACAGTGGAATAAGTGGTACACATTTCAGTATTTCTTTTTTATCAATCAAATCAAAACACGGAAAACACAATGTCCAAACTGTTATTGCTTACAAAAGTATCACAATTTTTTTTCATTGTGTGATTAGCTTTCAATACAAAACAGTAACAAACAAACACAAAACACATTGCAAATACATTTATCAGATTTGCTTAGTAACACTGAAAAGTCGCAGTGCATTTTATTGGAGCGACGGTTGCGGTGGTTAGTGGTGTAAGACGCAAGTAATACTGGCACGGCAACGGAAATTTATGGGTTCCACGAACAGGAAAGATCTAATAGTGGGAAGAAAGTAGCAGTCATTGCGGCCAAAGTGCATCATGATAGGTGACTGCCAACCATGGGTAACAGAAGAAGTACTTCAACTGATCGATTAACTAAGGATATACAGAAATGTTGGTGGAAAATCACGAATACGGCAACGTACGTGGCTTAGGAATGAAATGAACAGGACGTGCAGGGAAGCCAAGGTGAAAAGGCTACAGGAAAAAAAAAAATGGCTCTGAGCACTATGGGACTTAACATCTATAGTCATCAGTCCCCTAGAACTTAGAACTACTTAAACCTAACTAACCTAAGGACAGCACACAACAGGCAGTCATCACGAGGCAGAAAAATCCCTGACCCCGCCGGGAATCGAAACCGGGAACCCGGGCGTGGGAAGCGAGAACGCTACCGCACGACCACGAGCTGCGGACAGGCTACAGCAAAAATGTGAAGAAATTGAGCAACGTGATTCAGCGTATATAAAAATCAAAACAATCCTTGACGATATTAAAAGAAAGGGCGTCAAAATTAAGAATGCAATGGAAATTTCACTGTTAAATACAGAGCGGACTGGACTCTACGGGGGTGGGGGGGTGGGGGGGGGCGGCAGGATGCATGATGACGTGAGAAAAGAATATTGCGAGTCAAGACGGAAGACATGGCGGAGTCAGTATTAAGAGTTTTACAGAGCTTTCGAAGATCAGCATTCAAGTAAGGCAGAAGGGATAGATAACAATTCTTGGGAATTAGTGACATTATAGGGGAATAAATCGTTCCCACAGTTCGAAAGATAGAAATGGCAGATGTGTGAGAGAACTATCGTACAATCAGCGTAACCTCTCAGGCATCCAGTCTAATGACAAGAACAATTTAGAGAAGAACGGGAAATAAAATCGAGCAGCTATTAGAATACGATCAGTTTAGCCTTAGGGAAGGTAAAGTGAAAGGGAAGGCATTTCAGATGTTGAGATTAACAATGGAAGCAAGAAATAAGAAAAATCATGACACGTTCATCTGCAGTCCCAGAAGAAGTGTCTTACAATGCAAAATAGTGCAATTCTGAGACGAATAGGAGATAGCCACAGAGAAAGACAGGTACGGTGTAATATACACAACAACCAACAATTGGAATGGAAGACAAAGAAAAATGCTGTTTAAAAAGGTTGTAAAACAGGGATGTAGTTCTTCGCACCCACTTTTCGGTATAGAGAATGATGAGTACAGAATGTGGATTGAGTGTACACCGAAGAAGTAAGTAACGAGTGGTAGCAGAAATTAGATTAGCGATAACCTTAACATCAAAATTGGAGACCACGAATTATATCAAGTAAAGGAAGATCATCCAATGTCCGTGGCTTTTGTCGATGAACCACGTTCTTTAGTGTTCTCCACAGGTAAAAATCCAGAGGAGTTAGGTTTGGGGAACGTGGTGGATACTTCACAGCCTCCTACGGCCCATCCATCTTCCTGGTAGATTTTCGTCGAGATACGCCCTAACACGATTTTGCTAGTGGGCTGTGGCACCATATTGTTGAAAGTAAACTCTTCCGTCTCCATACAAGTCTCGGATGGCAGGTAAAATGGATGTCTGAAGCTTCTGAAGGTCCACCTCACCAGTAACTATGCCGTCGAAAAAGAATGGCCCAATCAAGCCCCGTTAAGACGACCCAAACCACACATTTACTCCTGTCAAGTTCACGGCTTTGTCTACACGGACGTTCGGATTTTCGGCTGCCCAGTAGATGTAATTGTGGCGATTTACTGTACCATTGAGTTTGAACTGTGCCTCATCAGACCACACAATCATCTCTACAAACTCTTCATCGTTGCCCACCATGTTAGTAAACCACTCGCAGTACTCCATTCTACGATCTGGGTCGTCCTCGTTCATTGCGTGTAGCAATCGTGGGATGTAGCACTTCCACTTTGCTGTCTTCAAAATTCGCCGAACACTTGAGCAAGTCACTCCGGTTTCACGATCACACTGTCTCACAGACTTCTGTGGTGAGCGAGTGAATTGCTGTAACACACGACGGGAGTTAGCTGGACTTGTTACTGTTACTGGTCGTCCAGATCGTTGTTTGTGTACATCTTTAACACAGCCTTCGGCTTCAAATTTGTCTCGATTGGAACGAATCGATAAACGTGTCAGTGGCTCTGTCTATCACTCATTTCGCCATTGCCGTAGAACCTCATTAAGGTTTTCGTACTTAAAATACCACTTCAAAACTGACATACTTTCATGGAATGTAAGCCTTGCGCCAGTCATGTTTACTCGAGTAACTAGGTGCAACTAAGAAAAAAACATTGACTATCTGGTGACTGTCAGCTGACAAAACAAAACAACGCAATACAACGCTTGTGTAGCGATTGCCGGAACTACAAACTATTGCACTACCAAAGATGAGACAACTCCGTCAGTTAGTTTGCCAGTTATGGACTTTTAAACAGTGGATACAGTTTTTAGACCCCTGTGTATAATATGATATCAGGTTAACTTAATCGATGTAGCATCAGTGAAGGGAGTACCGTAGGAAGACGACTTCCGTCTTACAGAACGTATCCGTCGAGAAAGCCCAAAATATACTCTTTAAAATTTCGTTGTATTGGCTTACTTGCCATAACGAGAGAGCCACCATCTAGTGGACGAAATGAAGACAATGGTGTTGCGTTGCCAAGAAGATGCAGGTGTTTTAGTATTGTTGCTCAGTACAGTCCACTCCTAATTTCCTTCTGATTTCTTTTCGAGCATGTCTGCCCCCTTTCCAATTTACAGCCCTCCAATGCTTCACTTACTCCTCTTCTTATTTTTCTTCTTCTGCCCCTTCTTCTGCTCTCTCCTAAATCTCCCTCCTTCTTTACGTTCTCTTTTTTTCTCGTTCCGCAGTCTGTGTCCATGGAAACGACACTCTTGGCACTCACACGGCTGTCATATCCTAATTACTCTACTAGCTGCGTCGTAACTACAGTTCTCGATTGTTTACCGTCAAGACGAACTTGAACGGCATGAGGTATGGAATAACATAAGTCAGGTGTTCAGTGACGTGCTATTTATTTTCGCTCCTTCCACTTAATCAAGAGAGATCTGACTCAGTATTACCAAGTACGTGATGGTAGCGCAGAGACTGGACATCAGCAGTCTGCGGTCGATCGTCAAGAAGCCGGCAGCCTTGAAACTGAGAGGCTGAGTAGCCATCACTTGCCGCAGCAGAGCCCCCGTGTCTGTCCAGACTGCCTGACGTCTCAGCGTGTCAGCTCTAACCACCAGAACTCGAGTGCGCTCCGCTTCATCTGCTGTCGCCGAACAGGAGAGCACCACGGCGACGGCGCCTAGCAGGTACGAAGCCACCCACACCACGGAGTACAGGATGGAGCTGCTGAGCATGATGCCGTGGCTCTTGTCTGAACCAACCGAAAGCATCAGGATCTCGTAGGAGCCGTACAGTAGAGTAGAGTAAGCTGCTGTTATTTGCAGAGCCACAGTGAAGCCGAAGTGTCGTTGTAGCAGCTCTGCTGCACGATACAGAACGGCGTGTGCGTGGTGCAGCTGGTTCACTGCTGGTTGGCGGAACTCCTCTGTTGTTCGGCTGCAGTCCAGTAGGATGCGCGACAAGCGCTTGTCGCTATGAAGAGCAGTTGTCGTGACGATAACATCGTTGATATCGTGGAACCTCACGCGCAGTTCGAGAACGAGCAGGGTCAACTGCAGCACTAAAAGATTGTCCACAAGTCTGTATACCGTGTGCAGGATCCAGAAAAGAATACGACTGCCGTCAACTTCACGCCGAGCGTAATTAACAGACAAAGCACTTTCTGCTACTACCACAAAGACAGAAACGCAAGTCAACAGTATTCCTGGCATTTTCTCTCTCTGTCGCTCCTTGTGAAGCACACATTCATCAGAGTATTCAAGTGCTTCAAGATACATTCTCAAGTCTGCCAACGCGCTTACAGTATTACGTCCAAGGGCCCATAATACTTTGGAATAGACGAGCAGTCTCACTGGAACATCAACAAAAATAGTAACTGTTGATAACTTCTGATAAAGGGCGACTGTTGTGTAGATGTCCACCACTAGAGTGGTAAATGCCAAAAGGAACCAGGCAGTAGAATTCGATTTTATCACTTTACATACTACTGCTGATTCTGGTTGACACTGAAGCAGTCGTTTGGATGGCATTAAACCCACTATTTTCCACAGCGTATTCAGAGATTCAGTAGCAGCATAAAAAGTATTGCTTGACATTTTATTAGTCACTTTGTCGCATTTAAAATTCCTCCTGTAGACACATTAATTTGCAGATCGTGTAGTACAAGATGCTGAATGAGACTCTGGAGACTTACTTTCACCTCTGTGTCCTCTTATACCAGCATTTAATAACTAGAAACTCTGTACAGTGAGGTATTAGCTTAATCGATCCCATTCTGGATCAATTCGTTACTCTGTTCGCGTTACTAATATTGTTAATGT